>NC_133649.1:31801224-32101224 GCF_009905375.1 Apium graveolens | reverse complement strand
GAGCTAATGTCTCATACCATGCTCTTAGAGCTTGCTTAAGGCCATAAAGTGCTTTATCAAGTTTGTAGACATGATTAGGAAATTTTGAATCTACAAAATCTGGAAGTTGTTCAACATATACTTCTTCTTCCAATTCTCCATTAAGAAAAGCACTTTTTACATCCATTTGAAAGACTTTGAACTTTTTGTGAGCAGCATAAGCTAAAAATATCCTTATAGCTTCCAATCTGGCAACTGGTGCAAATGTTTCATCATAATCAATTCCCTCATGTTGAGAATATCCTTTTGCAACCAGTCTTGCTTTATTTCTTATAATTATGCCATCACTATCAGTTTTATTTCTGAACACCCACTTTGTACCAACAACAGATCTATTCTTTGGTCTTCGCATTAAGGTCCAGACTTTATTTCTTTCAAATTCATTCAACTCTTCCTGCATTGCTTGCACCCAATCAACATCTTGAAGAGCTTCTTCCACTTTCTTTGGTTCAGTCTGAGAAAGAAAAAAATGATAGAGACATTCATTTGATGTTGTTGTTCTAGTTCTAACACCTGCTACAAGATCTCCAATAATCAAGTCAGGTGTATGTGCTTTAGTCCATCTCCTTGCAGATGGAAGGTGATCTCTAGAACTGGATGCTCCCCCATGATCCATGCTGTCTCCATCAACATTTTCTGATGCTCCCCCTGAAATTAGGCTCTCTGAGTCGGATCCTTCAGAATTTGAGTTTCCAGAATTATCAGAACTTTGCCCGTCAGAACTTGATGAATCAGAACTTGAAGAGCCTGTTCAAGGTTCTGATGCTTCTTGAGATGTGGTTGGATTTTCAATATGCTCCCCCTGCACAGGTGCATTTTCCTTTGGCGTAGTCACCATAGTTTCAATAACATCAGAGTTTGCAGTATCAGGATTTAGACTATCAGAATTTACAGAATCGGAATTTAAAACTTCATTCTCAAATCTCAGCTGATCATGATCATTGAAATCTTCAAGTCCAGTAATCTTCTTATCATCAAAAGAGACATTGATAGATTCCATGACAACCCTTGTTCTTAAATTGTAGACTCTGAAGGCTTTTGTGGAAAGTGGATATCCAACAAAAATTCCTTCATCAGCTTTTAGATCAAATTTGGATAGATGTTCAAGATGAGTCTTAAGAACAAAACACTTGCATCCAAATGCATGAAAGTACTTCATATTTGGCTTCTTTTTTTTCATCATCTCATATGGTGTCCTTCCATGCTTGTTGATAAGTGTTACATTCTGAGTAAAACAAGCAGTCTGCACAGCTTCAACCCAAAAGTAGGTTGGTAACTTTGCTTCATCAAGCATAGTTCGTGCAGCTTCAATAAGAATTCTATTCTTTCTTTCAACAACTCCATTTTGTTGTGGAGTTCCAGGAGCAGAGAATTCCTGCTTTATTTCATGGTCTTTGCAGAACTCTTCCATGATCAAATTCTTGAACTCAGTACCATTATCACTTCTTATGATTTTCACAGAGTCTTTGACCAATTTATCCAGTTGTTTGACATGATCAATCAAGATAGATGCAGTTTCACTTTTTGTGTGCACGAAATACACCCATGTGTATCTGGTAAACTCATCTTCTATGACCATAACATATTTCTTCTTTGCAATAGACATGACATTCACTGGACCAAATAGATCAACATGTAGTAGGTAATAAGGCTCAAGAATTGAAGATTTAGACTTCCTCTTGAATGAAGACTTTCTTTGTTTTGCCTTTTGACATGAATCACAAAGGCCATCAGGAGCAAATACTGATTTTGGAAGTCCTCTCACAAGATCTTTCTTGACTAGTTCATTTATATTGTTAAAATTTAAATGAGAGAGTTTCTTGTGTCAATCCCAGCTTTCTTCAATTGATGATCTGCTTAATAGACAGATTGTAGAACCATCAGAACTTGTGGTAAGCTTGGCTTCATAAATGTTACTATGCATGTATCCCTTCAGAACAACTTTGCTTGTAGATTTGTTTACAACTTCACAGTGTTCTTCAAAGAAATCCACATGATAACCTCTGTCACAAATTTGACTAACACTCAACAGATTCTGTTTAAGTCCCGAGACTAGAGCTACTTTTTCAATGATGACATTCCTAAGATTGATATTGCCATATCCCAGAGTTTTTCCCATGTTGCCATCTACATAAGAAACTCCTAGGCCAGCTTTCTCCACAAAGTCTGATAGCAGGGCTTTATTTCCAGTCATATGTCCTAAACATCCACTATCATGAACTAGGATGTTTTTCCTGTTGCCCTCCAATCACAAAAACCACTAATGATTAGTTTTAAGGACCCAGACTTGCTTGGATCCTTTGGCCTTATTAAGTTTGTCAGCATTTGCAGCGGATTTAATTTCAGAGTTTATGCTAACATGCTGTTTATCAGAATTTACAGTATCAGACTTTGCATCAGAACGTACACTAGAAGGAATTAAAACAACTTTCTTCAAAGAAGGTTTTATTTGATAATAATCATAGTACAAACTATGATATTCCTTACAAGTATAAATGGAATGTCATACACTACCACAATGAAAACAAGGATTTTGTGGCTTAAACCTAACAGACTGACTCTTAACTCCTGACTTAGAAGGTATGGAGTTTATATTCTTATTCTTCCTGCAAAAAGAAGCCAGATGGTTATAATTTCCACAGTTATAGCATTTCTTTCTAGGAGCATTAAGAACAGGCTTGTAATTATTGCTTTTATTCACACCTTCCTTTCCATTCCTATTTTTCCTAGGTGGTTTTACCTTGTTTACATTCTTAATTTCTTTCAGCTTATACTTAAGCTGCTTCTTTGTCATTAAGCCTATGTTGACTTCAGTTGGCTTATCCTGTTTTAATTTGTCAGAATTTGACCCTGTCTTAACTTCTGTCTCAATATCTTTCATTTTTCAGAATCAAACTTTTCAGTTTTAGCTACAAACTTAACAGGATTTACCCTTGGCTTAACAGTTTATTTAATAATAATTGGCTTAATTTGTTCAGTTCCTATTTCACTTTTATCATCTCCATAACCTAAGCCCTCTTTCCAATTTCCACTACTTAGCAAATTCTGAGTTGTTCTGCCAGAGTTAGTCCAAGTCCTGATAATCTCTCTTTCCTTTTCTAACTCAGTTTTTAGAGATTGATTCAATTTTAACACTTCATCTCTAACATAAAAAGCATCATCTCTTTCTTTCTGAGTTTGATGGAACATAACTAACTCCTTTTCTAAATAGTCATTCCTTTTCTTAAAAGCCAGATTTTCAGAAGTTAACCTATCACATGTTAAAGTCTGATCTCTATAGCTAATGAATATGGTTTTAAGATAAGATCTCAACTCAGTAATATCATCAGTATGAAAAGCATAAGTTGTTTGAGGTACCTTTAACTCAGCAGCATCAGAACTGCTATAAGCATTTGCCATCAAGGCATAGTTCACCTCATCTTTAGAATCTGAAGTGTCTGTCCAACTTTTCTTCTTTGGACAAGTGCCTTGCCTTTGTCACCTTTATCTTTCTTACAATCAGGAGATATGTGGCCTTTCTCACCACAATTGTAGCATTTAACATTTGAGTAATCTCCTCAGTCAGACTTTCCTGCTTTGCCTTCAGATTTGCTGAATCCCTTCTTATCAGAACTTCCACTTTTCCTGGAAAACTTCTTTCCCCTTCTGAATTTCCTGTAGGCTATCTTTGTGATACCCTTCATCATAAGAGCACACAGTTTCATCATCTCTTCATCAGCATCCATCTCAGATAGACTTTCAGTATCTGAATCCTCATCATTATCAGAACTTGATGACTCAGTATCAGACTTTATGATGAGAGCCTTTCCTTTGCCTTTCTTTGAGACAACCACTTTGGGGGATTCCTCCTCAGCCTTAAGAGCAACTATCCTTGACTTTCTCCCATATCTCTTGCTTCTTTGATCCATCTCAAGTTCATGAGTTTTGAGCATACCATAAATTTCATCAAGAGTATTTTCATCAAGAGGATAGTTGTCTCTTATAGTAGTTGGCTTCAAATCCCAACTTTCAGGAAGAGCTAAAAGGAATTTAAGATTAGAATCTTTAAGATCATATTCCTTATCCACCAGAGACAGATCATTCAAGAGTTTGACAGATCTGTCATATAAAGCAGTTAATGACTCATCAGGTTTTGAGTCAAACTGCTCATACTCTTGAGTGAGTATAGTCCTCCTATTTTTCTTAATTACATCAGTTCCCTGGCATCTTGTCTCCAAGGCATCACATATCTCCTTTGCATTCTTGCAGTTAATTACCCTGTTTGACATGACATTATCAATGGCACTATGCAGCAAATGCCTTACCTTTGCATCCTTGGCAATAGATGAGATATCTTCAGCTGTATACTCACTTTTCTCCTTTGGTACGATCTTTGCTGGCTGATCTGCAACTACAACAGAGAGCTTGGTTGGCTTATATGGTCCTTCTTTAATTTTGTCAAGGTATTCTGGATCTGTAGCTTCCAAAAACATAGTCATCCTCACTTTCCATATGGGATACTCATAAGGTCTCAGCATAGGAACCGTAATAGTCTCATATCGACTGTGGATTTGAGTTTTTGGAGTTTCTTCAGTTTTGGTGGGCTTGGTTGGAGTTTGTTCTTCTTCAGACATGATTGTTTTGGAACTTTACTGTATATGTGTTAACAGATAGGCTCTGATACCACTTGTTAGGTCACACACACTGTAGAAGGGGGTTGAATACAGTGTATAATACAATCAAATCGAATTAAAAACACAAGTATGTAACAAAGAATAATCTTATTAATAAAACACCATTGTAATGGAACTGTTCTCTCTCAGTGATGAACAATATCACTAAGAGCTGCTAGGGTTACAATGAATAATATTCTCGATAATGATAACATTTATAGTGTAAACCCTATGTCTGTGTTTATATACCACACAGTTACAAGATAATCTCTAATTGATATCGAATATGATTATGTATCCTAAAATATATCAACTAGTTATCTTTTCCTCCAAATCTTCTATTCTTCATAGAATTCTTCTCCATGCATATCTCTTCTTGTTAGTCTTGATCTTCTTTCCTTTCAATCAGCCGCCTTCCTTATCTGAATGTCTTCTTAAGTCCTGATATTATCTTCTGATGAATATCTTTTGATAACTTAAGTTCTGATAACTTAAGTTCTGATATCTTAAGTTCTGACTTCAGTATAAGTAATGATTTCCAATTAAGTCCTGATTTGTCTTGTTAGTCAAGATCTGAAAATTAAACACAAATCATTATTAGACATGACATCACAAATATATCTAACAAATACTTTAACCAATATGAAAATAATTTGTACCAAGAAATCATAAAGCGTCTCTTATTTGTAGGTTTAAAACCTTGTTTTGTTGGAGGTTTGGGCTGATAAGGACCAAATTGGATATAGACTTTTCGAATTTCATCCTGAAGACTATGTAGATTATTGTGCAAGACATGCCTACACAATAACAAGACTAAGTCACATTGCCAACCCTGAGATTTAGTTGTTTGATAATCAATTTTGTATTCAGTATTGTATTTCTTGAGTCTGTAAAAAGGTTAGAAGATTAGACTGGAGTATTTTTCTGTAAACAAATTTAAGCTAATAAATAAACTCTGGAAGAAGATCAAGCCATGATCATGCCCCAGAAAAAGTGTAGAAGCTTGGAATTGAATAAAATTGCTTTATGAAAAATGTTCTATGTCAAGATATCGACAAGTCACAAATCAAGTTATATCGAGAAGTTATTCGAGAAGTCCAGAATGACTTATCGAGAAGTCCAAAATGGCTTATAGAGAAGTCTCAGAGATATCGACAAGTCAAATAAGATGTAGAGAACTGGAGATATCGATAAGTCATTTCTGCATGAGAGAACTCAGAGATATCGACAAGTCAAATGAAGATGTGAAGAATTGGAGATATCGATAAGTCAATTTCGTATTAGAGATCTCAGAAATATCGACAAGTCAAAATTTATATGTAGAGATCTTAGAGATATCGACAAGTCAATTCTACATGTAGAGATCTCAGACATATCGATAAGTCATTGACTCATTTCATATGCGAAGATCAAAAGACCTCGACAAGTCAAATATACCTATAGAGAACTCAGAGATCTCGATAAGTCATTATACTTATCGAGATGTCACTTTTTTATAGAACAAGCTGGAGATCTCGATATGCCTCTCAAATACAGAATACAGACAAGTTCAAGATTTAAGATTATCAGTCAACAAAGGATCCATTCACTAGATTATCAGTCAACAAACGATCAAGGGCCAAAATTAATTGGACAAAGGATGGTCACAGACCTGCAAGATTCTGCATAGATCTGCTAAGCTAGAAATGGAAATAGAAAAGGCTACTTTAGAAAGTAGTTTAGTACATTTTAGTGCAAGTCTTGTAAACTCGTGCTGCTAGTGTATAAAGCATGCACCAGTCCTTAGTTTAAAAGTAACAAACATATTCATATTTTCTTGTATTCTCTCAAGTAAGAAGCTGAGTTCTTATATTTTTAAGAACACATGATTTGTAGCAAGACAAACTTAATAAATACAAATTAAGTGAGTTTTGAAATATTGAGCTTGTTGTTTTATTTATGATAACAAAATATCTCTGCAAATTAGAAACTGCTTTGTTCACCTAATATCCAAACTGTTTAAAAAGGCTAAAATCCAAAGAAACACATTCAACTCCCCTTTGCGTTGTACTCAATATCTAACATAGATAATCAGAAATTAGTTTTCTTAAACCAGGATCATGTTCTGATGTATAAAATAATAAGAACTGTAAATGCACAGTGTTCAGTTGTAGCAATTACAGGTCTATCTATAAAGACTGCGAATTTTCAAAACCCTAACAATTTAAATCAGGCGAACTAGAGAACTAGATTTGAGATGGGATTTATTTAACCTAATTATAAAATAACAAATAATATGGAAAACTCAGGAATCTGAATCCGTTAATCAATGACAATTAACATCGACTAATCCTAAAATCAATTCTCTTTTCTTCACAAAAATAATGTATATCAATTAACGAGACAAACATATACTATGAAACTTGTTATCTAACAATAACCCATCAAAACTTCTTGGAGCAAGCATAGGTTATGAAAAAATAAATCTGGTAACAATAATACATCAACATTATTTTGTCAATTGAACAATTAATCACCAAGAAAAATCACGAGAATCAAATAATTATAAACGAGAAGATATCAAAATAATTAAACTAACTTCATCTTCATCATAGGGAAAAAAATTAGCTACACATGATAAAAAGATGAGAAAAACAAATAACTAACAAAATTATAGCTCTAGATTGATGTTCTAGGTGTTGGGTGTCGGGGTGTTTCAATTACATGAGGGGATACCCATATATATAGGAAAAATATGAGGGCTTGTGTCTTGGAATATCAAATTCTACTTGGGATATATTTTCTTCTTTTCCATCTTATTCTCCAGTAAGTATTCGAATTTCTGTAGCTTCAAGTATTCTCCACCTTCTTGCATTTTTAACCTTTTTCCTGCTCAATTCTGAGTTTATTTATTTTCCTACAAAACAAAGTAAAATAATTTATTAATAAAATTATGAAACGAACATAAAATATGTATTGAAAAGATGCTAAATTATGGACATATCAAATGCCATCATACCTATCTTTTGCTCATCCCCAAAAAGGGTCAAAAAGAAAAATACAAACTAAAAAAAGTCATATGCTCTTTTTTCGTAGGCGTGATGGGTAATTTTAGGTTTATCAACCCGTTAAACTCATAGACGATCTTTACAATAGGAGTGTTGTCTCCTAAGGGTTTACAGAAGATATGCCCATAAAATATATGCAATGCTCTAGCAAGTGTCCAAACTCTATCGACAAAAATATTTATCAATATCAACCTAAGACGTTTTAAGAAAATACATGTCTTTAAGACTTTTCTAATAATAGCCAAGATGTAGGTATCAACAATCCACTAATATCGACTCTAAACGTTTACGGAAAATCTCAAGGTGTGTCGTGAAAGTATCTCTCTGAAGAATCAATTGAGTAAGTACATTTCGTTTTTTTCAAGCAATATTGAACGGACCCAATCTCTATCAAAATAAGTACCTATCCAAAATTCACAATTTTTTTTCTTTTTTAACTGATTGTGCAATGTCCGTTTTCTTAGGCTTTCTATGTTACCCATGTAGCGAGCTTTGGGTCAATGACTCCCAAACCAGTTGGTCTTAGGGCAATATGTTTTGAAATACCCGTAGTAACAAAGGCCACAAAACAAGACTAGTCAAATATACTACCCGTGACCATCATCTCAATCCTTTTTTTATTTGTGAGGAATATTAGGTATTGTAGTTGTTTATTCAAGCATCTTTTTTTTGCTTTTTTTTTATTTTTTTTTGGAAAAAATTTGATCCAACATTGTTTCAATATGTGGGCGTTGTCTCGGATATCGAAAACTTCCCTAAACAATCTTTCCTACAAAGACCTTGTGCAAATATGTCATCTTGGACTTTTAAGCAAAAATTCATTTGACACAATTTTCATGCAGATGACCTTACTCAACTACGTTCAAACCATCTCGAGGCATTACATATATATAAGTTTTGAAAAACTGTTAACACCAACTAGTATTTTATTTTTAATTTCCCTCATTATATAAGTGGACCAGATAACTTAGCTAAGATATCCCTCATTTTTTTTGGATTTTTTGTTCTTTTTTTCATTTTTTTTGGAAATTTTATATTAGTACTACTAAACCCCTCCCTCGTACCTAAATCATGCATTGTCCTAAATGTATGCAAATGAGAGAAAAATGACAAAGAAAAAGGACGAGAATACCTGATAAGGGCATGACGGAGAAACACAATTACCTATAACACACACACAGACTCACACACACATAATTACTCCCTCATACCTACACTTCACTATGGGAAACACACACAAAAATATTTATTAATCAATACCAGATCTAGGAAAAAATATCTTTGTAACACAATTAACACACACGTGAAACTCACCCATAAGAATAATATTATCCACTAAAGAGAAAAGATCTTGCATCAAAATAAAATTCATAGCACTAACATAATCCATAGACCAATTATACGATTTTTAATGTTGTTTAAGCAAATTAATGACTTGAAATTCTTGGTTATGAACTTTGCTACTAGAAATAAGAACATCATGAATTTCATTATCAACTACCAAAGGTTGATTAATAGTGGAAAATGATAGAATATGATCAAGTGTGGGTGGCTCACCTACAGAAGTCTTAACAATGATCTTAGGATTAAAAGAAATATCCTCAAGTTGGGTTTCATGCTTAGAACAAATGACATTTAATTCCTCAAACATCTCATCACAAGTGAAATTATTATATAACTCATGAAATTCTTTATTGCTATCACACTCACGTGAAATATCTTCCTCAAAAATCTATCTATCAAGTTAACTCATACATGTTGTTCAAAAAGCTCATTAGGTTGACTTCCTACATTAAAGACATTAAGATCTATCGATATATTTCCAAATGTGAGTTTCATCGAAGAATTTCTATAGTTAATCAAAACATTAGATGTGGTAAGAAAAAGTCTTCCTAAAATGATGGGGATTTGATTTTTGAGATTCGGGCATTAAGAAAAGGTCCTTCGGGATTGCTGACTTCGTCTGAAGGGAGGTAGCTGCATCTATGCCAATGAAGCAAGGAAAACTTCAGCCAAATTGGAAGGACCTTATAAAGTGATAGAGGTCATTCTCCAGAGACTTACAAGTTGGAAACACTGGATGAAGAAACAATCAAGAACATTTGGCATGCTAGTCGTCTTCGGAAATATTATCAGTAAGAAATTTCTTATGTTTTCCTTTTTGTATTTTACCTTAAGTCCTAAAAGTTGCAAAATGTGTAATGAATAAATTATTAATGAGAAGTACACTTCCTTCGCACAACTTTATTACTTGAGAAATATAACACATTAAGCAGACAAATGAGTATTATCTAGGGGCGATCCCAAAGAAGATAAACTCTCCATCCGTCACGTCTAATCGTTTACACAAATAGGCGAAGGAACAAGGGCAATCCTATGAAGCATAATGCCCTTCGCCCTAATATTGTTATTGTTAGTATTTGTGCCTTAGTGACAACATTATGATATTTTAGTTTAAAATATTTGGATTATTAATACTTATGTTCTCACATTAATAAATGTCATTGGAACATGACATGCAATTCTATATCTCTAAGTACGTGACATAGAAATGAGATTATGAGAATAGTATCAATATTCTTAAAGATCCCCAGTCAAGTATTATTATTAAGGGACAATAATAATGCATTAAGACTGGTGTATTTGTTGACTGATGATTACATCTCATTGATCATAGGTTAGTGATACTAAAGTAAAAAACACAGGCAATTGTAAATGTACATAGTGCTGGACAGACCCGATGTGATATTCTACATGTCTGTTGTGTCATAAGTAATTCTCACAGTGATAATGATGTAATGGTCCTTAGACCTGAAGTCGTTATATTTCTATACGAGAAATAATATACATTGATTCCATTAAAAGTTATCCTTGACCGGGTAATGATAAGAGTGGACATTGGTTATATTATGAATCGTATGAGAAATATGGATGATATAGATGAGAATTAACCCTCCTATTTTAGGAGTGATATTATTGGCCTCTTGTGTGAGCTAGACTATAAATTGCGTTGTCCCGCTCAAATGTTGATTTGATATGATAGTCTACTGATTGATTAAAGAAACTTGGATTAAACTATGATTAGGATGACACATAACATGCTTCTAATCTATAATATTTGGTTAAAGGGATTATATTACATTGTACATTATTCACGAAAGGTTTAATCGATCACCGATTAAATTATTATTACTTGAGTAGCAATGATGTATTACTAGATGTCGCTCATTATTTACGATTTCAAATTAGATTTAAAATTCGCTGCCAACGTAATAATAATCAATAGGATCACACACAAAAATTTCTTGAAGAATTATTTAATTTAAATTGGATTTAAATTATATTAAAATAATTTGAATTATTTATAATATTAATTAAGTATGACTTAATTAATTAGATAAATAATGATATTTGAATTTACTAATATTAATTATGAAATTGAGTTGTTAAATAAATAAGTGTGATTTAATTATTATACAAATATGAATTTTGAATTAATAATAACTCATAATTAGTTAAGAGTTATAATTCATTTTTCTACTCTCTATATAACATCTCTTGTGGCTGATTTTTTAGATAAGACCTTTACTAAAACCCTAGCCACCAAGAGAGAAGATGGAGAGAGCAAGAAGAAACGAGTTTGTGCTTGAACACATCCAATCGTTGAGTTCAAGCATTCGTGTGGATACCGATAGAACGTAGATCGCGAGAGCGGGATGCGTGGTGATTGAACGATATTTGGATCTCCATTATTCAACCAATTTGTAAAGCTTCTTAAGGTAAACAATCTGATATATGAATTAAATATCTATTTTCGCATGGATCTTGCGGCGGGTTTCGAAAATTCTGGTTTTTCACTTTTTAATTACTGTTTCCGCTGCGTTTATGTGCTCGAAACCTTTCAGTTTTTGCTACTATTAGAATAAATGTTTAACATAAGGAGAAAATGAATGAAGAATATCTAAGGACAGTCCTGAAAAAAGATATTCTCCTTCGCCCTCAGTTTTGAACTTATACTAACATTTTTACAAGTGCTTTAACCATTTGAATGAACGAGCCTTGCCTAGGGGCAATCCCGAAGAAGACAAGCCCTTCGTTCCTCAGAATGGAAATACAAGTGAAAACTGTTTCAAGGGCGATCCTGAAGAAAACAATCCGTTTATGATGGCTTTTTACTCTTAAAAACACAAGGCAAATCCTTCGAAATAAGGCGAATTACACCTAGATTATTCCAAAGGAATAAGCCTTGTCCCATTAACACTTGGGGCATGAATACTACATAAAACTTCTAAGGCAAAGACGTCAAGTCGAAGATATGCCACAAGATGCAAATATGAAAAATTGCTAAGGCAAAATTAAATCCGAATATTCAAGAACATAAGACAAGTATGATAAATATGAAAAACGCTAATGCAAGAACCGAAGATGCAAGAAAAATAAATTACAGTCGGATAAAGGGCACGAAATCCACCAAATTATATATGCCCGAAGGTGAACAAAGTTAAGAGCCTGAAGGCCATAGTACAAAGGAAATAAATTACAAAGTCCTATTTAAGACTGGAGTTCAGCATCTGAAAGATCTTCATCTTTGTCGGAGGAAACTAGCAAGGGATCCGCCTCATCGGTTCGGCCGGTAGGATCTTCAAGCGACTCATCTAGAACCTTTTTGTAGTCCCAGCTGTTGTGCAAGACATACCTATACTATAAAAAGACTAAGTCAAATTGACAGCCCTAAGTTGTATGATAATCTAAGTTTGCATTTTGTATTGTATTACTTGAGTCTGTAAAAGTGTCAATAGATTAGACTGAAGTATTTTTCTGTAAACAGTCTCAAGGCTAAGAATAAACTCTGGAAGAGGATCATGAAGATCATGCCTCAGAGACAGTGTGAAGAAACTTGGAGTTGAATAAATATGTTTTGAGAAAAACATTCCAAGTCAAGAAATCTACAAGTCACATATCAAGTCATATAGAGAAGTCATTAGAGAACTCCAGAATGACTTATCGACAAGTCAAAAATAGCTTATAGGGAAGTCTCAGAGATATCGACAAGCCAAATGAATATATGAAGACTAGAGATATCGACAAGTCATTTCTGTAATAGAGAATACAGAGATATCTACAAGTCAAACTGAAGATGTGAAGATTAGAGATATCGACAAATCAAACTCTCATTAGAGATCTGAGAGATATCGATAAGTCAATATGCCTATAGAGATTTCAGAGATACCGACAAGTCTTTTCTACATGCAGAAATTCAGAGATCTTGACAAGCTAAATTCTCTTTTAGAGAACTCAGAGACTTCGATAAGTCAAAACAACTATAGAGAAATCAGAGATCTCGATAAGCCATTATACTTATCGAGATGTCAAGTTCTCTATATAACGAACTAGAGATCTCGATATAAACCTCAAATACAGAATGCATACCAGTTAAACATCCAAGATTGTCCATCAACAAACAAATCAATCACTGATTTGAAAAGTCTACAAAAGCAGCTTGAAGAGTACATGATCAAAGGACAATATTAACTGACAAAGGAAAGTCACATACATGCACTATTTGCAAAGATATACCAAGCCAGAAATGGAAAGATTTAGATAACTTAAAGTAGGGTTTAGTACATTCTATTGCATGCTCTGTAAAACCTGTGTTTATTGATCCATAAAGTAAACACCGGTCCTTTGTTTTTAAGAGTAACAAACATATCTAGAATTTCTTGTAACTCTCTCAAGAAAGAAGCTGAGTTCTTTATCAACAAAGAACCCAGAAATTTGTAGCAAGACATACTTGATTTTAATATAAAATTAAGTGAGTTATGAAGATTTTATGTTTATGTGCATTTTTATTAATTCTGTTTAAACACTATATCTCTACAAGTTAAATTGATTTGCTCACCATATCCAAAATAGTTCAAAAAGCCTAAAAATATCTAAAACACATTCACCCCCCTCTGTGTTGTATTCATTACCTAACACCACCCGAATTGATGTGCCTTCTTTAGTACATGATCAACACCAAACTAGAAGCATCGCTCCTCGGTAAGGTCCAATGTCTTCTACTTCTTTCGAAGCTCCTTTCGGGCCCTCTTCAACTGGGCGTTCCTTCCTTTAAACCGCCTATTGGCTTTTAATAAGTCCTCCTCCAGCCTTTGCTTATCGCCTATCAGCACTTTTTCCTGGCCTTCCAGGGTCTCGTTTTGCAACTGGACCCATCGCAGTTCCTCCTCGGCCACGGTTGTCCTTCTCTCCAGCTCCGTGACCTTGGTCATCCGGTTCTGCATGTCTTGTAACTTGTTGGCAATAGCAGCGGCCCAAGGGGTAGCCTGAAGAAATACAAGGCAAAAAATTATGTCAGAGCGAACGCCAAGGAATTGTTAACAGTATTACCAGAAGGACGAACGAAATACAAAAAAATTAAAATATTTACCATGGAGAGAAAAGACATTAGCTCTGCACACGCCTCCGTGGATGTAGCTAGGGGTGAGCATTCGGTTTGGTTAACCGAATACCGAACCGAAATAACCGAAATAATTCGGTTTTTAATTCGGTTATGATTTTTTATGTTATTCGATATTTCGTTTTTTTCTGTTTTTTTACCGAAATACCCGAATTACCGAAATTACCGAAATATAATAAATAATATATATTAATATATACATAAATATATTTATTTATATATTACTTATTTTTATCTAGCTCATTTCCCTTTTTTCACTTGAATTATTAATTCCCCGTTCCCAATTTCACTTTTCCTCTCTTTTTATTTGTTATATTTAATTGCTATTTGCGTAATTTAGATTTTAATGTATTTAGTTTTCATGATCTTCAATTTAGTTGCTAAAATAAAAAAACTAAACTAATAAGTTAGAATTATCTTTATTGTAATCTATACACCACACCATAATATTCAAATGCATGGAAGTGCAACTAAGAGTATAAATTTAACTGTTTTACCGTCATTAATCTTTGTTGTAATTTATTAAATATTTTATTATTTAAATTTAAGTTTTTTCCTAATTCGGTTTTATAATTCGGTTTTCGGTTTTAACCAAAATAATTATTTCGGTTCGGTAAATAACCAAAATTATTTTGGTTCACTATTCGGTTCTGATTTTTACCCTTATTCGGTATTCGGTAACTGAATTATATTTCGGTTCAGTTACCGAATAACCGAATACTCAGCCCTAGAAGTAGCCGCGATATAAAGCGAACGATCTGCCAGAAGCTGGAGTCCTCGACAGAGGTTCACAACCACTTCCTTCGTCTCCTTAATTGCTGGGTAGACAGCATGGTCACTCGTCAGCACCCCCAAGTCGAGGACGTACGTCTGAATTACCCCGTTTCAGCCCCTCTGCCGTTTGGTGCCTTGCTCGTGGCCGCCCTGACCCTCTTCCTCAACATTGACCGAAGTAGGAGGCTCCTGTAGGTCGGCCTCCGACCCCTTCTCCATCTCCTTCTGGAAGGGGCCACCCTCCTTCTATTTCGCAGCCTCTTCGGCCGCCTTCTTCGTGGCAACCTTCATTTCCAAAAGATCCTCCATTGAAGACACTGAAAAAAATAAGAGAATGACTAGCCCAAGTAAGAATAAAACAGTAAAAACAAAAAAATATGTACAAGGAAAATAAAGAACGAAAGATAAAGGTTCGTTACCCCGATCCCACAAACCATAGATCTAATCTTGGCTTTGGTACTCTTCCGAAGTAAGTTTTGCCACCTTGGCGTCGACTAAAGCGGTGTAAATCTCCTTCTCCTCCATGTTCAAGTTCGGCATGAGGAGTTTTGTGGGGTCGATCTCCTGCCAGGTCGAGAACCGACCAAGCTTCGGCCCACTGATGAAGTACCAGTGGGTGTGGGTCATCTTGTTATTTGAGTTTGTGGCGGTCCAGTCTGGACGACCCGCCTTGCGGGTGATGGTATAGAAGCCCGGACTCTTCGGATTCTTTCGAAAATCATAATGGAATGAGAAGAGCCATGTGAACGGCTTCACCACCGCCTGTAGGCACCGATTCTGGAAGTAGTTAATGTCCATTTGTCCCAAGGCGATGCCCATATGGAAGAACAGATGGCTCAGAATCTTCAGCAATGGAACCCGGAATCCTCACTTAAACGCGGCCTCGGAGATGCCAACTATTCTGTCTCCGTACCCCTTTGGCACGCATGAAGTATCGAAGATCCTCTCATCTTCATCCGCGTAAACAACCAGTATACTCCCCAAGGGATCTTGTACTCGTCGTACATGGCCACCACCTTCGCCTTCGGCAGCTCTGATCTATTGTTAGCCGCCGGAAACGAAGCGACATACCCAAATAATCTCCACCCCGTTCGTTCTCTTTCGTTCAGGTTGAGAAGTAGAGTTCTCCGCTAGAGTTTTCATTCGGTCCATGTCCCTGTATTCGAAAATAAGGAGACCAGTTAGTCTATGTACTCGGGTGAATAAATAAATGGAAGATAAAGAAAAGAAATGGACCGAGTACATGTTCCAGAACCAAACAAACGACTCTTAGACTAAAAAATGAAAGATGTCTAGGGTCGTTTCCCGAAGTTCTAAGGCAAGACCCCCCCGAATGAAGTTCTTGCTCAAAAATGCCTTGCATGCCATCTTTAAACCCAACAAGCAAAAAACTGGGACACCAAGGGTCGGTTCTCGAAGGATATTCTACAACAAGAATACCCCGAAGGGAGTTCTTGCTCAATAACACCTCACATACCCTCTTTAAACCCAACTAGTGACCTCAAAAAGAAGAAAAAAAACCCACAAACAAACTCAGAAAACCCATAAAACCTTTACACTACTCCTCAAAAACATTCTAGAAAGAAAAAATGCGCACTAAAGGGATATTGCCACTTACTGATTTTGAGATGCTCTTCGATGGAAATAGGATGATCTGGAAAGGTAGAGTTGACGCTTTCCGTCTTGAGTTTGTCGGAAAATTTGGGAGTGTTTTTGTTTGGATAATTGAACTTCTAATGTTTGGGTGGGAAAATAAAAATAAAGGAGTGGAATGTTTATATAGGCACCCTAAAATAAACGATTGAGTGCCAAAAATTGTTCCTGGGCGTTTTTGAAATCGACGACCCAAATAGAAATGGTTGAAATTCTATGGCCACGATGAGACATTGGATAAACGTGTAAGACAACTATTCTCTTTAATGAATTCACAGTTCCCCACGATGCTGCCATGTGGCCGGATGAACCCGAGATAAGACAGAAGGAGCGTCCTAGGGTTTTCACCCCAAAATGGGCCAAGATTGATTTCTATCGGCCTATCGATGGACTAGACGAAAAACGTGGACATATTAGCTGTAGGCCCAACAAGGCTTAACGAGCAAAGGCCCATCAAGATTTAGAGCCATTGGGCCGAAGGTCCATACAGCTCGAAGGCCGAAAGCCCACTTAGTCTCTCACCAGTTGTTCAATCAACACAGAATCGTAAAGGCTGCCCCCATATCACTTTTTCCAACATTCGTCCGGATTTTTCTCATAACTGACAAACATTAATTACAGATTTGAGTATAATACCCCAAGGAATGTAAGAAACCAAAAAAACTCAGTACACTCTCAAATTCTCTCTGCATTTTTATATTTTCAAACATATTCTCACACCGATGAATCGGGGGGACAATCTCTCACATTCTCTTATTTTTCAGATCCAAGCCGAAGGATGTTATTAAGGACCTAAGACTGTTCTTATATCCGAAAAAATCTGAGCGCAACACGATGAAACAAATATAACATAAACATCGGCATCTTAGGTTTCTATGTTTTAAACCCATGCATATGAGAACGAAGATTCGATCAACCCTCCGGGTAACTATTATATTTTGAAAAGCGTGTACATCGATAAGGTTTATTATATTGTGAAGTATATTTATTAAAACATTAATTAAAGATATGGTTCGAAGGAACACACTGTTGGACCAGAACAAGACGGCCCAAAGGAATTATAGCTAGAACAATCACAATACATTATGTAAAGCCCAAGAAGGCCCAGATTGTAAGGATTGAGCCCATTTGGGACTTAGTATAAATAAAGGACAACAATCCCATTTGAGGGGGTTGGCTAATTAAGCAAAGAAGATCATCTCCTAAAAATACAGACTAATAATATTATTGGTAGATCATTTGGCGCTAGAAGGAGCTTTGCTTTAACAAGATCCAACCAAAAGATGATTGGAGAAGAGCTTGATCCGGGAACCGCCGGACCAACTCAGGTAAAGAAGTTGACGGCAGAAGTTGCCGCCGACCCCTCGACCCACGACGATCGCGAGCTTCCAAAACAACCGGCATTGAAGCCGAAGTGTCTGTTCCCTCCACCTGAGGCTCCTCCAGAAGATCAATTTCTAGGATTGAAGGACTCTCTCCAAAGGGACAGAAAAAGAAAAGCTGTGTCAGACCAGCGTTTTAGAGTTCAAACATCTAAAGGAAAAAAAGTTCTCTCGAGCGACGTTCGGCTACATTTGGAAAAGAAAGAAAGGCTAAAAGCCCAAAACCAAGGAAATCCGAAAGATTCCCTTGATTCAGATGAAGAACTCGAGTTTCTAGAGCGCGAAGCTCAGAGATTGCAGGCTAAACTTGAGCGAAAACGTGAGATTCACCGTCTCCGACGAGAGCTCCAACAAACTACAATTCAAAATGAAGGACAAGATGATGAATTTTATGATGAGGATGATGCGGAGTATGAATATGAGCCCTCGGCGGAGTCAACATATTCGCAACCTCGCGAACGTCGACAGAAGACAGTGTCATCTGCCGATGTCTCACATCAGACAGAATCCACAGAATCTATATCTCACGAGGAGTTCGCTAAAATGCAGGAAGAAATCGCCCAGATGCGTACCTTGATGAGAAATCAAGCAGGGTTTGAAACCGTTTCTGAGAGCCCCCTATCGTTAGTGCTTGAGAAGGCGCGCATCGACAGGACGTTGAAAACGCCTGCTCTCGATCATTTCGACGGATCCTCGGACCCGCTAGCATTTCTAAATACATTTGACGGCCGCATGGCTTTCTTCGGCCACTCGGAGATCGCTAGGTGTCAGTTCTTCTCCACTTGCCTTCAAGGCACGGCTCTCCGATGGTACAGTAACTTGCCACCTCGATCAATCGACTCGTGGACAACCCTGAAAAGCAAGTTTCAAGCCCGATTTTCCAGCAACTACAAAGGAATCAAAGTTACTGCATCCTTGATGACAATGCATCAACGCTCCGGCGAAAGTCTCAGGAGTTTTCTAACCCGGTTCAGGGAAGAAATAGCGGAAATTCCAGACTTAATAGAACAGATGGCTGTCAATTTCCTGACAGCGGGCATCGATAAGTCTAGGCATGGCCTCCTTTTAGAAGAAATCTTTGAAAAAAGGCCGAAAACACTACAGGCTGCGTTCCAGATTATAGAACACCGCATGATGCTTCAAGAAGCGGTAAGCTGTATACAATCTCCACGGAGGTCGTCAAAGTACGAACGACGCCGAAGCTACAGTCCACGATCCCCTGCGAGGGAAAGGCGCCGAGAGCGACGTAGGTCGCCCCCGCCTCGCACATCTGACCTCCCCCCGAGGGATAGAGGAGAAAGGGATTGGAAACCCCACAATCGATCTGAAAAAGAGTTCACTAAACTCAATACTGAGAAAACGACAATTTTGGCGGTGTTAAAAACGGAACCGGACTTTCGCCCTCCAAGACCCATGAAACCAGGAAGACCCCCAAGCTCCAGATATTGTGAATATCATGAAGACACCGGCCATACAACAGAGCAATGTTTTCAACTAAGCAATCTCATCGAAGGAAAAATTCGTCGAGGACAACTAGTCCACTATGTGCAACACGATGATGAACCCAGACGTCAGCATCGAGGCGAAAACGACCGTGTAATCGACGTTATTTTTGGCGGCGTAGCCGCCGGGGGTCTCTCCCACAACTCTCGCAAAATCTATGCCCGAGAAGTCTTTAATGTCAATCCCTCGACAGCTAAACGCCCTCGAGTGAATCCCTCCCTGGTCATCTCTTTCTCGGATGACGATTATCGTCCCGGTCTCATCGAAGGTCATCAAGATGCTCTCGTCATCACAACACGTGTGGGAAACAATACGGTTAAGAAAATGTTGGTCGATAATGGTAGCTCCGTCGACGTGTTATATCACCATGCTTTTTCCCGAATGGACATAGGAGATCGAAGACTCGAAAACTCCCGAACCCCGCTATATGGGTTCACAGGAAATGAGGTTCACGTTGTAGGAACCATCGATATGCCAGTGCTTTTCGGTTCCCCTCCCTGTCAGATTTGGAAAATGGTCAAATTCCATGTGATTAGCGCTTCCTCAAGCTTCAACGCCATTTTGGGACGAACAACGATCACCGCGCTCCGAGCTATAACATCTATCTCCCACTTGAAAATGAAGTTTCCCACAGATTTCGGCGTGGGAGAAATGATTGGTGATCAAGTAACAGCAAGACAATGCTATCTAACCACCGTTTCTCCAAGAAAAAAGACAGAGGAAGAGCTAGAAGTCAATCAAGTACTAGATATCGACCCAAGAGAATTGGTTGACTCATCCACAAGCAATTCATGCTCCCCTCTCGAAGAAACATAAGATATAGAAGTATTTGAAGGAAACCCAGATAAAACAACAAGAATTGGCAAAAACCTCTCATCAGATCTCAAAAGAGATATCACAAACCTCATTCGGGAATTCTCCGACATTTTCGCTTGGGTCCCGAGAGACATGCCTGGCATCCCAGAGACCACTGCCCGACATTCGCTGCACATCAGTAAAGACACCAGGCCTGTGCGCCAGAAACAACGTATATTCTCGGCCGAGAAAAGAGCAGCCATCGACCAAGAGGTCGACAGACTCCTCGACGCCGGTTTCATCGAGCCCGTGCAATTCCCCACGTGGATATCAAACGTAGTTCTGGTTAAGAAAAGCAATGGGAAGTGGAGAATGTGCATTGATTATTCAGATGTGAATAGGGCGTGCCCTAAAGATTTTTACCCTTTGCCCAATATCGACCAACTCATCGACGCCACAGCGGGAAACAAACTCCTGTCCTTTATGGACGCCTTTTCGGGGTATAATCAAATTAAGATGGATTCCCATGACTGGCAACAAACTGCTTTCATCACTCATAGAGGGGTCTTTGGATACAAAGTAATGTCCTTCGGATTAATCAACGCGGGTGCTACTTTTCAGCAGACAATGGATAAAATATTCTCTTCGCAGATAGGAAGAAACATGCTAATATACGTCGATGACATGATCACAAAGTCAAAAACTACCTCCGACCACGTGACAGACCTTCGAGAAACGTTCACCAATGCAAGGGCAAATAACATGCGACTGAACCCGGCAAAGTGTTCATTCGGCCTTACTGCAGGTAAATTTTTGGGATTCCTTGTTACCCAGAAAGGCATCGAGGCCGATCCAGCTCAGACAAAAGCCATCCTAGAAATGAGCAAACCAAGATCCATTAAAGACTTACAAAAACTCACAGGGTGTATAGCCGCACTTCGAAGATTCATTCCTCAATCTTCAAAGAGATGCCTCCCGTTTTTCTCTGCAATGAAAAAAGCTTCCAGGTCATCGCAGTTTGAATGGAACGAAGACTGTGAAAAGAATTTCACAGAGCTAAAGATGTTTTTGACAAATCCTCCAGTTTTAACACGACCCTTAACAGGTGAGCCGCTACGGGTATATCTCTCAGCTTCCGACGAAACGGTCGCGGCAGTATTGGTCCGTGTCGATGAGGGAAAAGATATTCCTGTATATTACATCAGCCACTCACTACGAGACGCGGAAACAAGGTACCCTCAAGTCGAGAAACTCGTATACGCTCTCGTTGTCGCGAGTCGTAAGCTACGCCATTATTTTCAAGCGAGGGAAATCCATGTCCTGACCAATCTCCCTCTGAAAAGAATCCTGCACAAGCCCGACATAACAGGCAGGCTCGCAGCTTGGACCATCGAGTTAAGCCAGTTCTACATCGAGTATAAACCTCGAACGGCGATCAAGGCCCAAGTTCTCTCAGATTTCGTCGCCGAATGCCAGTTCCAATCCAAGACGCACAAACCTGAAGAGGACCAGTCTCGTCCGTGGCTTCTGTTCGTTGATGGTTCCTCGACGTCCGGCTCTGGAGGAGCAGGGGTCATATTAATCAGCCCAGGCGGATTCAAAATTCAGCAGGCTCTCAAGTTCGGGTTCTCCGCCACAAATAACGTGGCCGAGTACGAGGCACTCATTGCCGGTCTAAAACTCGCATCCGATCTCGAAGCGGAGGTCATTGACATATTTGGGGATTCTCAGTTGGTTTGCAAACAAATAAGTGGCGAATTTAAGACGCATAATGAAAGGATGGCCCGATATTTAACAAGAACACAAGAGCTTCTTAGCAAATTCCCTTCATGGAAAATGTCAAACGTCGATAGGGAGGAAAACCAGTGGGCAGATTCTCTAGCTAAACTAGCCTCTTCCTGTCTCCCCACTAATCTCAGCCCAACATACGTCGACATTTTGGAAACCCCCTCTATCGATGAAATATCAGTCAATCAAATCCAGGCTAGGTTCGATTGGCGCCAACCCTTCCTTGAGTACATTATTGACAACAAGTTGCCTGAGCATAAGTCCGAAGCCCGCACTCTCATGTTCAAAGCCAGGAACTACTGTGTTGTGGGTTCGGAGTTATACCGACGTGCCCTCTCTGAGCCTCTGCTCCGTTGCTTGTCTCCAGAGGAGGCTCTCCAAGCGATCGTGGAAATACATACGGGAATCTGTGGAGAACACCTAGGAGGAAAAACATTAGCCCTCAAAGTTATCCGACAAGGCCTGTTCTGGCCTACAATCCGGAAAGATTGTGAAGATTACGTCAAGAAATGTCAAGCATGTCAGCTACACGGAAATGTAAACCGTCGACCCACAACTGAGCTGAACTCTATTCTCAGCCCATGCCCCTTTTTCCAATGGGGAATAGACATTGTGGGTCCCTTTCCAAAATCCAAGAATCAGTGCCAATACATCGTAGTCGCGGTGGATTACGCAACCAAATGGGTCGAAGCAAAGCCACTTGCTAAAATACGAGAAAAAGAGATGATAGAATTCTTTATGGAATACATCGTCTTTCGCTTTGGGATCCCCAGAATCTTAGTTTCTGATAACGGCACTCAGTTTGTAGGAAAGCAATTTGAAGAGGCTCTGCTCGAATTAAAAGTCCAGCACATCAAAGCATCTGTAGCATACCCCCAAGCAAATGGACTAGCAGAGGTAACAAATAGAACCATCCTACAAGGCCTGAAGAAAAGAATTGAAGAAGTACCACGATGTTGGGTCGACGAACTACCGAATGTATTGTGGTCGTATAGGACGACTCCCCGAAGTGCGACGGGCGAAACTCCCTTCCGACTTGCATATGGAGTCGACGCTGTCATACCTGTCGAGATAAGTCTCAGCTCACCGCGGATCGACGTATTCGATCCCGCTCTATCTCTCGTCGGACTCCGCCTTCACAATGATCTGTTAGAAGAAACAAGGGAAGAAGCCCGAATGCGGATGGTTGCCCAACAAGAAAAAACTGCAAGGTATTTCAACAAAAAAGTCAAACCCAAAGACTTCAAGGTTAACGACCTTGTCTTAAGAGATTCCGCAGCGTCACAACCCACTGTCTCAGGAAAATTCAAATCAGCTTGGGAAGGCCCTTATCGGATCTCGAGACTTGTAAGCTCGGGGACCTATGAGCTTGCGCACCTCGACGGGAAACCCATCAAAAATGCTTGGAATGGAATTCACCTCAAAAAGTTCTATCAGTAATTTAATCTCAGTTGTAACTTGTTATCTTGAGGCAGTAAAATGCCATTTCAAAAACAAACCCTCGATATAATAGGGGTCGCTACGAGGTTACGATGAACCAATTTCTTTAACTTGGAAAAAGCACAGACTTTCACTTCCTTCGCTCCTTAACTAAAAATAAGCATTCATTTCTAAACAAGTGTTTATACAACCACTTCACGACGACGGTCCGGGCAATTAAATCTCTCTCTCATAATGTAAACACTCGACTACGAAGCTAACAAGCGACTTAATGTTTCAAACTCGAGACAAATAGATAGCAAAACCAGCCAATACGTAACTGATTACATCGTAGAAATAAGTTTAAACAATATCACATACCTTATACTTCTTACAAATCCAGGACCACAGTGATTACTACACTTCTCAAGTTCTGGGACTTCCATGATGTTGGTATCAATAAAGCTCTTAAAACACTTAAAAAAATGTTCAAATTCAATTACAAAAATCACAGGGCATACCCTGCCTTCACGCTTTACCACCCTTCGATGCCAGGTCACGAAGATAGTCATCAAAGGCATGACCCTCGACGGCAAAACCAGCCTCTTCCATCCGCCGAAGGCATCGTCCATAACCGTCGCCCAGAGCACCAGCGATATCTTCAATGGCTTTCTCTACCTCTGTCTTCAAGTCCGCATTTTCTTTCACAATCAACTTGTAGGAGCCATCCATTCCTTCGACCTGTCGAAGCAAGCCTTGGCGCTTGCCTTTTTCCTCTTCAAGCTCCCTTTCCACCTCGAGCAGTCGACCCTCGAGCTCCTGTATCCTCCCACTCGACACCTGATCTGTAGCCTCCATCTCAGCAACCTTTTTCGACAGTGCGGAATTTGCCTTAGTCAAATCAGCCACCCTGTGCTCGAGTTCCGCAAAACCCACCGCAATCTTCTTCTTTTCCCCCTTCAAGGCAGCAACTTCAGCGTCGAGCTTGGAACAAGCCTCACCATCAACATCAGCCTTGTAATCCTCCAGTATATGCATAAAATCGGAAAGAAACTGCAAAACAAAAAAAAAAGGGGGGGGGGACATGAAAACAGGGTCGGCAACTATGACTATAAACGACCATGACCGAACATGAAAACAAAGAAACATGCACATTAAAAAGAAAGAGAAGGGAATGAACGTACCCTCCCAGCCCGGCTCTTACATCGATCAACAAGGTCCTCACGCTTCCTCCCATCATAAGCAACCAAGTCCTGAGGCAAGTTAAAGAGGTTAAGTGCCCTCAAGGGCACAGTTGATCCCCCCGTCCATCGCTCCGTGGGCTGAATCTCGACCCTCATCACCTCTTTCTTCGACCGAGGGTCGACGGTCTTCCCATAAACCCTTTCCCCGGCAGTGGCCACATCTTTGTTCACACCCTCGAACCCGACCCCCCGGCCTCCAACAACCACTTCATCATCCTCCCTCCGAAACCGCTTTCGAGGGTTGCCCTCCACGCGGACAAGATCTGAAACAACCCTCTCATTGTCTTCAATTACCTTGTTTCCCTGGTCATCAAGCAATTCAATTGAAACTGAATGAGGAACCCCCGACGGTCCAGCCCTGGCCGCATCAGCAGGCTTCCTCGCAGCACGCTGCAATAACAACATCATCACCTTGTCCATTCCTCCTCGAATCCCGCCGTCTAAAACCTTTTTAAGTGAGGCGCCTTCCACTACAAAGAAACAAACAAAACCATAAGTCAGCCATCCTATATATAAGCACTTACGAAAATTAAAGTAAGCAAGAGCCGACAATGACAAGTACAAAAACTAGGTACATAAGCAAAATAAGGGCAATAACAATTAATACATCCTCCTTACAATCGTGCATCCCTAAGAACCCAGAGTCCTTCAAATCTAAGTGCGTATACCATGTCCTCGACCCATGAAACTCATCGAGGTAGGCAGTATCGTGCTTCTCCATGTTATTTAAATAATCAATCGTGCCCTGGCTAACTTTCCCGCAAGGCTTTACAAATTCCAAGTCAGGACCCCCAACGTACAACCATTGCGAGTGATAACCAGAATTCGATGACCTAACGCTAACAATCTTCATCCGTCGATGTCGGGAGTCGAAATATACTTGGCCACCATGGTACCGCACACCATAAATAGAGAAAAACAATTTCAAAGTCGGTGATCGACCCTTATCACAGCACAACGCCACGAAACCACTTAACTGAGCAACAGAATTTGGTGTCAGCTGCCCTAAACCACAACCGATAGCCTCATACATCGTCAGGAAGAACGGATGCATGGGCAAACGAAGACCAAACTGAAACATTATCATCGCAACCCCATGCATCCCGAACTCGGGCATCATCCAAACCCTCTCATCTGCTGTCGGCACTCGGTAACGGTAGCCGTTAGACAGGTCGATGTACTTCTCCAACTTACTCGCATGGGGGTCGACGGTGATGTAATAACTAAGATAGTTTAAACTAGGTTTGCTCTCAAATTCGATCCTACCTAGTCGAAGACTTTCCTCGACCGTTCTATTCCTAAGTTCCAGGGTACGAGGACTTAAGGGCGGAGAGGGCATAGGACCTGGAGGCACCCCCCTCAAGAACTCATCGCTTCCTAAGAAATCAAAGGATCCACACTGACCTAGGTCCGGGATCTCTAGATTATCCAAGTTCAAAACAGACTCCTCGTCACCCTCCTCTAACGGTCGCTTCCCGGGGTCCCGGTTGGTGGCACTGTGCGACGACGACGACGAAGGAAAGTCGGCCATTATAAATCGGTAAACTATAAACACGACCGACCCGCAGATAAAAAGGAAAAGGAATAGAGAGAGAGAGTAGACGACTTACAGTGCGAGCCCAGAACGCGCTGCAATCCCCTTTTAGATACCTGGAGAGGAAGTCGAAGAGGTTAGCCTGGAAACCTGCAAAAACAAAAAAAAAAAACCTGGAAAAATAAATTCAAAAACACACATGAGCGGATATATACCTTCAAAAAAAAAAAAAAAAAAAAAGCATTACGTTTAATTCCTTTCTTTTTTCGGACACACACATTTGACTCCTATCTCGAATTAACAGTTATTTCTTATTTTTCTTTTGCTTCGTTCGTTCGTTTTTTCTTCACTAATTTTTCCCTTCATTTCATTATCCTGTCCGGTCACTAACTTTATTCAGGTATCAAGACAAAAACCTCGGAATTCAAAGCGCAAGGGTGGAGAGCACGAAAACGCAAATCTAAAGATATCGCGCAAAGCAAGGAGGGGGACTAATGTTGGACCAGAACAAGACGGCCCAAAGGAATTATAGCTAGAACAATCACAATACATTATGTAAAGCCCAAGAAGGCCCAGATTGTAAGGATTGAGCCCATTTGGGACTTAGTATAAATAAAGGACAACAATCCCATTTGAGGGGGTTGGCTAATTAAGCAAAGAAGATCATCTCCTAAAAATACAGACTAATAATATTATTGGTACATCACACACCATGTGATGTTTACAAATATAAGACACATGAATATTTCTATATTTCAGCAGGCAGTGGCTCAGTAGCTGGTTGTTGCTAACATTTAGTGAAAATGTCCTCCGACTTGTGTCGTCATAATTTCTGAAGCCTGCATGTTACAGATTTTTGTCGTCTCTTCTAAGTTCACATTTCATAATACAACTAAGATTAGCGTACGGTTTCTTTTACATCTACTCATATACCACGGTTTCAAAAGTGTGTGATTATTTTACTTGTTTATTTTATTTTTATGGTATTTATTTATTTAATATGTTGAACAAATTTTCTAATTTATTTAATATTATCTAAAAAAATATAATTACTTTGTTATTCATATTAATGTTAATTATAAAAAAGAGGGAAGCGTAGGGTTTATATAGCTAACAAAGCCAGCAAATAAATAATAATAAAATATATTAAATTATAATAATAATAAAATTATATATGTTTTAGATATGCATATAAAAATATTATACTGAAAGTCCTTTTATTATATATTTATTTTTATTTTTTGAAATTTACTAAGTTAAATTAATTTACAAATATTGTATGTGAAAAAGTTTTTTTATGTAATTCGTAACGATCACGTATCATTACATACTAATTTTCTTTAACTAATTATACAAAAACTATAATTACATAATTAATGCGAAAGCAGACTACAGTAAGTACTGGGTAAAAGCAGTTGTGTTCACTAGCTAGATTAATCAGGAATACTTCATTCGATAATAAGGCACTTAAGTAACCAACCGTTGCTTAATTATAATTTTGTAAGATAAAAGCTAGAGCATCAATTCAAACATGCTTTTGTTCAAGTTGGAGCGTCATTTTTCAATCAGGATCAGTGAATCTCAGCTTTGCAAATTACATCAAAACATTTCAATTACTAAAATTTACCTCAATAAATAATAGTGAAACTGAAGTATTCGAAACCGGTTAATAATTAAAAAAAATCTCTCACGTTCAAAATGTGCGAGTAAAATAAAGAGGAGTGAAATATGGAGTCAAACAATCAAATTTAAGTAACTGACCGTTATAATCATAATCATTTTTGATTAATCACAAGTATAAATATAAGAAAAATGATAGGTTGTCCAAAAATTTTCCACAATTTTTTTTCCAAATACTGATGTGACGTATAATAAATATCACTTTTTTTAAATATAATATGAGAACCCGTATGAATTAATATGCGCCAATAAATTAAAATATGCCACGTGTTTGTCAAATTATTTGGTGAAAATTTTGGGGAAAAATGTTGGGAACATAGTATTACTTATAAATTATAATTGAGTAGGTTCTTAAAATTTTTCCTTATCAATATATGTATATATATTTTAATTTATGTGCGTACATATGGGCAGACAGATTTTATCTTCTAATATTACAAAAGTTATCAACATATTATACTTAATAATTAAAGAACGGTTTTTAGAAACGATCCTTTTCCAATGTAATATCGGTTTGTCCAGTGTGTGCTCATGGATACAGGCTAAAAAAGTGTGATTAATGAGTTGTAAAATTTTTATTGATGGAGATTTTTGTGCATGCAGGCGGGTCCATTAATTATCCAACAATATTTTGTAAGCACTAACTCTTACCATGTGTCAATGACACACACTAGAAAAATCCATTTAATATTACAATGTGTTAAATATCAAGTAGGTCATTTACTGGGTCCAAATGTATCGAGGGTGAAAAACCAAAATACCCATCATTTGGAGGCTTAGTACCCAAAATACCATTTGGCGGGACGGAGTGTCCAAATTACATGTTGAATACGCATGTCCAACATGCGAATTTCGTTTTTTTTTTTAAATTTATAAAAGATACGCATGTGTAAAATGCGTATTCATTTTTTTGCTTGTAGGGAATATGCATGTGTGAAATGCGTATTCCTTTTTTTTCAAAAAAGTGAATACGCTGTAATGTAATGCGTAATTCGTCGGTATTTTGGGTAGTCCGCGCGCATCTGGGTATTTTGGGAAGTTGGGGCTGGAAAATGGGGTACTCTGGGCATTCTTTCATGTATCGTGTGCGTCACTGATTACAAAACTGACTCAAATGAGTTACTTATTTGAAAATTTGTATTAAAAATATCACTATATCGTTAGTCGAGATTCTTAAAAGTATTATATATAGAATTTCACACATTTTTTTTATGAATGATATTACATCTAAATGAAAGATTATGAGTTCTAGTATTTTAGATAATATTTTTAAATTTTTAAAAATTTATTTACTATTTATTTTTATTTAAATCAAATAAAACAATAAAAAATAAATAGTTGATAAAATTTTAAAAACCTAATAATATTAACTACAATAGTAGAACTCGTAATCTTTCATGTAATATCATTTATAAAAAATATATGAAAGTCAATATATAATATTTTTAAAAATTTCGACTAAGGGAAAACGATATTTTTAATACAAATTTCAAAATGAAGGACTAATTTGAATCAGTTTTGTGTCATTAACCTAGTGTAGATTTGGACGCTGACATATTTAACCCATATTCCAATATATCATATAAAAATTACCGTCTTAAATTAGCTGCTCTGCGGTCACATGTAATACCGCCGTTACTTTTGTGGTTTCCTTTGGCCGGTTACAAATCTCTCCCCCCATATTTTTTCACTCTCCTCTCTCTCTCTCTCTCTCTCTCAGTTTCTCTCTCCACATATACACATCACACTTGAGGTGAGGCATCTTCGTCGTTGATTTGCAGATCATCAAGCTTGTATTGTAAGTATTTTAATCAATGTATATGTATATATCACCACTTCTCACACAATCAATTAGGTCATATTGTCTGTTTATAGAAATGTATGTGTTTTGTGTCTATTTATCATCACTTGTTTGCTTATAATTCACTAAATCTCTCATCTAGGGTTTGTACTTTGTTCATTTTTTTACTCAAATAGGTGAGTATGAACTTAAACACTGAGTTAGATGAGTTTTTGTTATATTATAAATCTTTCGAATTGTAAATGTTTGTTATATTGTCTGACAGATCTATGCTCAGTCGCGGTTTTCAATTATGTTGAATATTAGTTGCTTAATTACTGATTACACTTTGATTGTAGTGAAAACATATTAAATTTCAAAATCTGTTTGCTCTTATCTGTGGTATGATAGTGATATTTGACGAAATTGTGTCGGCAGATTTCGTTATGACAAAGCTGAAGTTTGCTAGTGTTGTCGCTTTCCGGTGATTTTTGGTTTATACTGTTTAGGAATTACGTATGATTATGAGCAATGTTGGTTAGCTAATTGTGTTGTCGATTATGAGTACAGTGGGAGAAAATGTGACCTTTGAGCAGGATTCATATGTCATTATGTTCCGATTTGTTATCTTGTGACAGGAAGCATAATATAGCTCTTCAAAAATTTCAGATAGATATTTATGTTTTGCTTTTATTACTATGCTCACTGAGGTTCTTTTGTGTCAATATTGTCGTTTATTTACTATACCGAATATAGGCCAGTGGTCATGTGAATAAAAGAAAAACTAGTTGTTCACTTTGCTCTATATCAGCTCAATTAGTTTCTTATGTTGGTCTTTGTGCAGCTCTAGTTTGGTTACATAAAAACTTGTATCAGATCTGTGGGATTGAAATAAAATAATGTCTAATACTAAATATTTAACTCTAGATCTCATTATGTTACTTGCTTGCATTCTCTTTTTGTTGAGTCAGTCTGAAGGTTTGTGGTGATTAGCTTGCAGTGTTGTCACTGATTAAAGGGTTTTTAATACAAGCACATTGTTCATAAACTCCCTTTTGATGTCAGCTAACACTTTCAGAGATCTCAACATGCTACCTGAATCTGAGAAGGAAATTGAGAGCTCAACCAATGGGGTATTTCACAAGCCTCAGACTGAACAGAAAGATGAAAATCTTGGAGAACAAAGGAAAAACTCTTTTCCCTTAGTTGAAATATCTCCTAATGAAAATGAAACATTAGTTTCTGTGACAGAGGTACCCAGCACAGAAGTGGAATACATTGAATCTGAAAATCTGGATGATGTTGAAGATGTTGATACAAGTCTTGAGGCAAGGGGTTTTAACAGTTAAATCTTAAGCATCTGCAAATATATTTTCTTGCAATATTATCTTACTATTGGTCTTTTAATATTGATAATTTCTTTGTTTCCTTTTTCAGATTCTCTTAGGTGGCCTAGAGTCAAAAGACTGGGTGGTCGTTTGTGGAGCACTCAATAATGTACGTAGGTTTTCTCTGTTCCACAAGGAATTGTTGCATGACAAGCTGTAAGTCTTTATTTATTTATGATGGGAAGATAGCATAATGCAAAAATCATATGTCAGATGTCTATATAGATTATTGTATTAGCATATAACCACTTGCAGTTATTTTCTTGGAGAAGTAGCATTGCCAATGTTTCCCTTATGTGCAGGGCCAATGTGATATCACTTGTTGTAAAATCAATGAAGAACCCGAGAAGTGCAGTATGTAAAACAGCAGTTATGACCTCCGCTGACATCTTTAAGGCATATAATGATCAAACTATTGATTCACTAGATCCCATGGTACCCAAACCTTTTTGTAATTGCTAATTACTCATTAATGTGATTTTTATATATCTAGCATTTTATTTCTTTAATTTTATTTGGTCAGCTTGTCCAACTTCTTCTCAAGTCCTCTCAAGATAAACGGTTTGTATGCGAGGCAGCTGAAAAAACTCTAATAGCTATGACTACCTGGGTCTCCCCAGTATTGTTGTTACCCAAGTTGCAACCTTGTCTCAAGAACAGAAATCCTCGAATTCGAGCAAAGGCTTCAATGTGCTTTTGTCGCAGTGTGCTTCGACTGGTAAAAACTTAAATTTTGCCATAAAGAACTATCTAAGAGTAAATGCTTACTTCACCTGCAGCATTATGCCCATCCTTTAAGTTTCTTAATATCAGTATCATTTTGCATTTATAGATATCCAAGCTTCCATCTTTATGATCTTTTTTCTGAATGATACCTTCTGTAATTATAAGAAGTTAGAAGTAGCACATGTCCAACTTTTCGCTGACCAGCAAGATTCATGTACAACTAGAATGGAACAGTTTTGTTACTGTATTTTTATACTTTCCAAACTTTTTATCCTTCCATGGTATTCCCTTATCTAGTAAACACTTCTGTTTTTTTGCAGTTCGAAGTGCCCAAAATAGATAGCTGCATTTATAGGGGAAAACAAGAGAATAATTATCAGTAAAAAATTTCTCTAGTTTTTTGTTTACTTGGGCATCTTGCTACTTGTCCACCTATTTTTATGTGTAAACAATCTCGTTGCGGGTTTAATTATTTGTTAGAGTCTACATTACAACGATTCCTTACTCAAATGCAAGCTATGACTCTAAATTACACTTAACCAGTCAATTTCATATGATTTGTCTTCATACTCGATGATAAGTTAAAGCTAATTTTTAATTCTATCATGCAGTTTATTGGGCATTATAGTATCTTCTTGAGCTTTTCTCAGAAGAGAAGTACCTGAGTTATTAATTTTATATATTTCTATAGGGATTTGATGGTATCAAGACGTATGGGATTGACAAATTAATCCAAGTAGCTGCGACACAGCTCAGTGACCAGCTTCCTGAGTCCAGAGAAGCTGCCCGAACTCTTCTGTTGGAGTTGCAGAGCGTCTACGAGAAATTACACATCTCACCGGACACTGCCATATCTGAGAACCAAGACAAGGATTCTTGGGAGCAGTTCTGCCAATCCAACCTTTCACCATTAAGCGCTCAAGCTGTCCTTCGTGTGACCAATGTTGCTAGGGAGGGACTTCCTCCACATCCCTAGAAAAGGATGCAATGTTTTTGAAATTATCGTGGGTATCTCTCCTTCACTTCATACTATTTTGGTTCATTGGCTTTTACTTGTAAATACTGTGAAATATTGAGATGCGGGATTGGTAGAGAAGGTGTTGACGCATGTAGTTAAGCTGCTTATGAAACATTGGTTGAGTTGTTATATAGTATATCTTTATCACTATATTGGTTGAATTAATGTCATTTCTAAGGTTTAGTAGAGGCATTTCCACTTCATCAGAAAGGATTCAAAAACTATTATTAATCTGTTTGAAGACTTACTGTCAGCCATAGATATTCAAGGACCTTACACTCGCAAAAATCTAGTGTTTTTTTTGCGAGTGATAAAATTCTTTAGCAATCCAAACAAATAGTTTCTTAAATTTGATAGTTGTTGATTAAATTATTTAGAGATCTAGTTAAAGTTACTTTTTCTGCAAATGATCTGATCATATAAAATTTAAAAGATACTATGCAGCATCTTATTTTATTGAGGTGTTCACATATTTTTATTAGATACAATGCAATATGCAAGGGAATTATGCAGATATCTAATATCCAATCAAATAATGTGTAAATGGATTTATTGAAATGACCTCTTATTTTGAGCTTGATATTTTTGTTGATTATAAGAGCATCTGTAACTCTAATCACCGTTAGGTCTAATATCTACGCGTCTTATATTATACTAGGTATAATTTTAGATAACTAAAATTATACAGGCTACATTTGTCATCATCTATAATAATTCACGTCAACTGTAACCCTAATTTTAACCCATTATTTAAGTATAACAGAGCATATTAAATTAAATTATATTTTTCAATATTTAACTTAAATATTTTATATAATGGTAAGTGTAAAAATATTATTTTATTGTTAACTAAATTTATAAAAATTCTAATACAAGATATGTTTTAGTTGTATATTTTATTTAATATGTCAGTAGTGTTTGCTAATCTATTTATTTCATTTATTTTTAAATATGTTATTACACTTTCAGTTAATAATAAAAATTATTTATTTTTAGTTTTATAATTTTAGTTTAAAATATTGAAATAAATATAAATTTTTTATAAATTATTATTAAATTTCTTTTTATTAAATATTATTATTTTATTTTCTCTAATATATAATATATATTTAAAATTAATAAAAAAAGAGATTTTGAATATAGCTAATGATTATAGCTAATACCACTAGAGTATAATTACTTAGAGGTTCAACAAAATTTTACCTAACCATTTTTAACTAAGAGTTTTAACCCTTAAAGATGCTCTAGCATATTTCAGGAAAAATGGTTAAAAGGTGACCTGCAAGTCTGCAACCACACATTTGAAAGCATCACCCCTCTGACTCAAACCGCCTTATTTCGTATGGTTCCTTTTAACATTTTCTTGAATTCAAAGAAGACTTGGTTTATATTCCCTATGTTCCAATTTATCTATCTTATTTGATTTTTGTTGGTTAGATTAACTCAATTTTGATTATAAATAAAAATTCATTCTTTCATTATTTTGAGAAACTAAAAATACATATTAAATTAGATTAAACATATATTCTAGTGATATAATTTTTATAAATATTTTCGATAATATAATATATGGAATTTTCAGTTAGTCAATTTCACTACAAAAAATCAAATTAGACCGATAAATTGGGACATAGGAAGTACTTTTTTTCTCGTTACCACAGTATGGGTTCTTGGTCCGCCCACCAAAATTTGTTTACAATAAATTACTCTTAATAATTATCACTAATTGTAATTGACTATAGCACATTCCAGAGTCCATAAAACATACAACAGCAAAATCTCAATAATAAGACAAACCAAAAAGAAATATACCAACATGCTATTTTGCTATTGGATATTGGGCATAGGCGCTGTTTGGTATTACTGACAGTTATAACAGATTTTTGCTGAAAAGTTGTCAGAAAAATGTTTGGTAAATTCTAAAAGATGCAGAAAGTAACTATCAGTTTTACCATCAAACATTCTCAAAAATATTATTTTTACATATTATATCTCAAAATATCCATAAACTAAAAAAAATTACCAAACAATCATCTAATTTTGCTCACAATACTTTTCTCACGACACAGCAGTTTTAACAGCAGAGCCACAGTCCTTTCATTTTATAAAATTAATTGGACTAAACTTAATGAACACCCTAAATATGTTGCAGGGATATCATATCACTCCTTGTTAATTCCTAGACTCCATAATTCTTTTGATAAAATAAAGAATTATATTACAGTTCCATGTAACAAACTACCCAAAAGGCCAAAATTAAAGAATAAACCAAAGCAATACATACATATGTATGCAAGCCATTCCTGCATAGGCCAGCTATGGTACATTTTTTTTTCTTAAACAATACAGAAATGAAAGTGTTAAGTTTTAATTAATATATACAATGTGTTGTTTGTTTTGGTTGGACATTGTATTCTTAGCCCAGTTTCAACTGAATCATGCCAAAACTGACAACTGTTGGTACAATTTTAGAAATTACAGCACACTTTAAGTCTTAAGCTAGAGCTACTACTCCCAAGATGTTGCTCTCACTATACTGTAAAAACCAGCTTTTCTAAAGTTAACATTATGTGATGATTTGAATGTCAGACATTTAACTTAACTTTCTTGAAAGTCTTCTTGATTATCTAATAGCTTCTTGTATAATCATGGGTGAAGATTATTTAGATTTTTACTCTCGTTATCGGATTTTGCATCAAATACGAGTGGACCACTTGGTTAGCATCTTCGCGATCTTTACCTTAATTGGCAATATTGAATGTGGAGTATCTGATGGATCTGGATGCATTCTTGATCTTGGAGGGGGAATCTCGTCATCTTTTTACGATGCAAGTAATGCTAATGGGAGCTGGGGTGGATTTTTGAACAATAATTCCTGTGCTAGACCATTTGAAGAGTATCTTTATGCATTGGCTTGGCACACAAGTCAAACTGGAAAGATATTCTTGAACTCTGATGAACAGATGAAGTGCTTGACTACTATAAATAGACCTGGCGTCGATGTGTTGGGTTGTGGAATTGAGAAACTAACAAGAGGTGGTGGTGGATGCTCGGGGTTCTCTCGTAATGATGTCGATCATAGACTAAGTAATGAGTTTAGAAGTATGAAGGAAAACTGTGCGTTTGAAGATCAAACAGTAAAGCAGGAGCAGACATGTGGTTCCTGCCTAAGGAGTTGGAAAGACATCAAAGGATTATATTTTGACAATGACGAGGCTACGGATTCTGAATCTTATATTTGCAGGTTTGCAGTGTTAGTGTCTTTAACAAGTGCTAAGATTAACGATGAGATATGGATTCAGAACACGTTTAGATGCCTCAAGGATCAGGACCAGGTTACCATTACAGCCTTTTCACCAGGTACATATGACAATATGACATCCTTAAATTAATATTATCTACCTGTGTCATTTACTGTAGATGTAAAGAACACATGTCCTTCCTAATTAACCTCTTTGCTAGTTGCAGATGAAGCATCAGAGACGGAAGGGAAAAGAACGATCAGCACACGTGAGTAGGACTCTTTGTGCCTTTTACTAATCTTTTAGGTCTCATTATGCAATCTAATACTTGAAAAACTTTGAATGTTGCAGGTAGATGGATTTTATTGGGAAGCTTGGTAGGTATTCTTATTGCCGTCGTCATCTTCATTTGGAGGTTTTCACGAGGACGGTGCAAACTAAATACCTCAGCGAAAGATAATGGTATTTTCAGCTAACTTGTTTGTAGTATCATTAAAATTATGAATTTTATGATGAAGATAGCTTGCATGTAACACTTCTCACTGGCTTGACAGAACTAGAATTTGCATTGCCAATAGACTCTAGTCATTTAAAATTTTCAATTAAAGAGGTCTACTTTGCCACAAATAATCTACACACAACAAACTTCATTGGCGAAGGAATAGCAGGTATACATCTCTGTAATGCACGCTTGATGCAAACATTTGATAGTATTTCAGATGTGCAGTACATAAGTTATTATAAGCCAGGTGCAGTGCGGTGGTTTTGTTCACTTAATGCTCTATACTCCTAACTGATGTTCATTAGGTAAAGTCTATAAAGGCATACTTCGAAATAACCAGCATGTTGCCATAAAACAAATCACTGATGAGGGATATACAGAGACTTTTCTCACAGAACTTAAGAGCTTGTCAAAACTCAGACACCCAAACCTTGTGGCATTGTTGGGATATTGTAAACATAATGACGAGTGCTTCCTCCTTTACGAACTATGTCCCAATGGGAATCTCTCGGAGTGGATTTTTGGTAATTAATTGCCATGTTATGTTTGTGTGAAATATTTCATACCTATACTTGATCTGGTGCTGATGATTGTACTGTTTCACAATGTAACAGGAAAGGATAAGAGCCTGCCTTGGGTTCATAGGCTGAATATTGCAATACATTGTGCAAGAGGACTTTGGTTTCTCCATAACTATCCTAAAGGATGCATTGTTCACCGTGATATCAAGGTCTGTGACACCATTATCACCCTCGTCTCAAAACCTTATATTTCAGTAACTGGCCAACTCTTTACACATACCGTGATCTTTAACTGTTTGACGACCATTTGTTTATTAAAAATGATGAACAACAATTATCTACTGACCAATCCTGTGAACTTTTTCTCAATTGCAGCCTTCAAATATTCTCTTAGGTCCAAACCTAGAAGCTAAGCTTTCAGATTTTGGACTGTCCAAGGTGATTGATCCAGGTGATAGCTACAAGAGCTCAGAAGTGAGAGGAACATTTGGTTATGTTGATCCGGAATACCAAAACACAAGAAGAGTTGATTCAGGAGGTGATGTATACAGTTTCGGGGTAGTACTTCTGCAGATAATCTCAGGAAGAAAAGTTATAAATATGAACATGAATACACCTATATCCCTACATAATACAGTAAGCTTTCCTCATTTTAAGTAATGTACTTTCCCATAATTGGTCTTACATATATAATACTAATCATTCTCGTTTAACAGGCAAAATCCCTTACAAGAATTGACAGCATAAGAGGATTTGCAGATCCAAAGCTCGAGGGAGACTACTCCGAAGAAGCTTTTGACCTCACATTTAAATTAGCATTGTCATGCACAGCGCCTAAGAAAGAGAGACCATCTATGGAGAAAGTTACTCTAATCCTTGAGGAGGCACTAGACATTTCAATGACAGCTAGATCATCAACTCCTCTTACAACACCAGAATGGTCTTCAACTCCTCGTACTACATCTGACTGGTCTTCAACTCCTACCTAGAGAATCTTGAGCAAATTTATTGAATCATTTGTCAGATAGAAACCACTTAAACTTGGTTATTTTTTCTCCAAATGTTAGTCAGAATCCTTACACAAATCTGTCATGTTGTGGCCTAAGCATGGATTAGTAAACTATAGATGCTAAATGTAATCATTACAAGTCGTTATAAACATAAACAGTAACATGCTATTGAAATTCTTTGTAAGCCGTGAAGTACTCAGCTAATCGAATCAAATCTCCTTGTCAGATGAGACAATAGTTCTTGCAGCATGAAAATGCAGACTTTAATTTTTACTACGACTATACCTAACATTAAGCTTCATTTTTACAACGAGTTTTCTTTGGAACTCATTTGGAAATGGTCGGTCTTTTTCTGAAAAATTAAGCTAATAAAACTAGTGAGAAGTGCTATGCGTTCTGCTGTTTCTTGAGTTGGTTTGCCAACTCTTATTGTAGTAAAAAAATGCTATTTTCTATCAATTAACTATCTTGATTCAAACTATGTTATAATTGATTATAATTTATAAGTAAATGGTAAAATAGTAAACCTATTCTTACGGGTAGAAATTATGAAAATGCATTTAATGCTCTTAATTCTTCAACTTACCTATAAAACTTTTACCGAGTTTCCTTTCTATGCTCATATTTCCCACTCATCTTAGTCTTGAATTTAGTAGCTCTTTTATAGTTACTATTATTACTAGTATATTACAACATCTTATCAACACGAAATACGAAACCCTGCCGAAACTGAGAAGGTATAATTTTAATTTAAATATATATATATATATATATGAGTAGACATGATTACACCCTCTACATATAGTTTAAATATATATGACCGAAGTAGACGTGATTACACCCTCTACTAATAATTTAAATATATATGGCCAGAGCACCACCTATTAAAATTATTTTACGGTACCATTTAATTTTGGGTAATACCGAAGTATTATGAGAACCTTAATTTATAAATTGCATACTTATCGGATAATAACTTTTTACCCCTAACTAACTTATGCAGGATTGTCAACTTTAATTTATTATTGGTCGGAGATAACCTCCATACGCAGACGTCCGTATGGCGGGTGAAAATCCATTTGTCATTTTATATATAGATATGTTTATAATATCAATGATAATAATGATATATACATTAATTATTGCGTACTTGTTAACGCACTCGATTAATTAGGATTTTATGTACTATTTACATTGATGAATTAAAATTTAATAATTTTCGTGTTAATTCAGATTTAGTATGACAAATATTACAAGCTTGTCGTTCGTTGCCTTGGACATTTCTGGCGATAATTATTTATTATGGGTACAAGATGTAAAGTTGGACTTGGGTTCAAAGAAATTAAGCGATACAATAAAGGCAGAAAATAAATCCACGGCTGAAGAAAACTTTAGCTCTATTATTTTTCTCCGACACCACATGCATGAAGATTTCAAATCTGAGTACTTAGAAGTCGAGGATCCCTTTATTTTATGGAAAAATCTAAAGGATAAGTTCGATCACCAGAAACTAGTTTATCTACCTGCAGCTGAAAATGACTGGGCTAATTCAAGACTTCAGGATTTTAAGAGTGTCCGAGCATATAGCTCTGCTTTGTTCAAAATAAGTTCTAGGCTTATTATGTGTGGTGAGAAAGTTACGGAAAAAAGAAAAATCGATTAAACACTATCAACTTTTCACCCCAACAATATCAACTTAGCAGAGATGTACATGGAGCGAAATTTACTAAGTTCGGGGATCTTCTATAAACTCTCCTCGTTGTTGATCAGAATCATGAATTGGTGATTAAGAATTATCAATCCCGTCCAACAGGATCTGGCCCATTACCTTAAGTAAATAACATGTCATTCCAGCATTATATACGTGGAAAAGGGTATAGAGGTGGGCGGGGCCAAGGGCGGTACCGTGGACGAGGTCGAAGCCACGAGCATTTTCGTCTATATAACAACGCTGGTCACCGGAAGTGGCAATCTGAATCACAGAGTAAAAGAAAGGCACCACGAGGAGGAAAAACTGAAAATATTTGCTATAGGTGCGGCATGGATGGGCACTGGACACATAATTTGTTGTAAATCTCACTAACAAATATAGCAACATAGAAGGAAGTGTATAAAGAATTTAGCAAGTTTAGGCCAAGACCACAGTTAACAAAACAAAGCATGCAGGTAAACAAAATCAGTAACTGAAATAACGAAGAGAGAAATAAAGATGTACCCGAAACCATGGCTTTTAACAGTGACTGTAATAAAGGTTCACAGATACAAAATGCCAAGAAAATGATCACAGCTGAGTCACCAGGCCTTGCTCGAAGTCCTGGCTGCTCTTGAAGAGAATATTGCCCCTACCTGCTGCGTTTGGGATGCGCACAATATCTCCACCAGGATAAAACAGCTCGGAGTTTATGTTAACAGCAGCAACAAAAGCTCCACTTCGACCAGCACCTCAGTCGCCGGAAAATATCAGCACTTCAGGACTTTTGGGAGAGAAATGCAGAGAGGTTGAAGAGAAGAGAAGAGAATGTAGTGTCTCTGATACATTCACTTTAACCTCTATTTATAGGAGAGGAGAAAATAAAACTGTCCACACACTTAATGTCTGAATTAAACTGCTTCATTAATAAAAAATCAAAACTGATCAGATTTTGAATTTAAATTACTTGTAACAGCTTTTCACATTAACACCCATTAAAGCCCACATTATTATCAGAACTTAAGTTAATTTCTGATCTGATATCAGAACTTAAGTTAATTTCTGATCTGATATCAGAACTTAAGTTAAGTTCTGATATCAGAACTTAAGTTAAGTTCTGAGATATCATATCAGAACTTAAGTTCTGATTTTATTCATCAGTTACAGATCAGATTATTATTTGTCCAGGTTCAAGGTATTTAGACTAAGCCCACTAACAAAGTGACTTTCAGTATCAAACCCAACCCAATAATTTATAATAATCCAATCACTGATAAATAAATTTGAATTAAAATTAATTCTCAAATAAATAAAATATCCTCGCCCAGGTCGCCTCGCGTACGCGAGACGCCGAGACATTCGCCCAAATCGCCCTTCGACCCGACCCGGTCCGGTCCGGTGCGTGGCGTGGCGGGGCGGCGGCGCGCGTGAAGCACACAACAACACAATGGACCATCACACACCTTAGTAGTTGTATACTACTCATGTGGGTAATACCATATAAAGCACACAACCTCCTTTATTTATTTCAATGTGGGACAAACATTCTCAAAATTTTCCATGCTTTTCCAAGCTACTTTCAACTCTCATTTCATATGGATTTCATTAAGAAAATTCTTAAAACCATACATGAAAATTTAAGTTCAAATATCATTGAACAATTTCAAATCATTAGATTTTAGGATTAACATCAAGAACATAATTAAATTATGCTCTAAAATCCTAATTTTCTAACAATCCCCCACAAATCAATACAGAAATGCGATCAATTTCCCATCATGACTTGTTTTTCAGAGTCGGTACCCTTCCGGGTTTGAACCCTCCTAATTCCTCTACTTCAATGGCTATCGGACTCAGATGGAATGTTTCACCTTGAATCTTAATCCATTTAGTATAACCATATTTCATAGACGACGACAAGTCAAAGGTTATGGTGCCAATCTACGGCTTTGAGACATTAATGGTCATGTCTCGATCCTGTTCATCGAATGCTTCAAGGATTAACCCTATCCTCTAATTGCGACCACACAATTACATTCGCTTAGCTGGGCATCTCCAGAGATATACTGCCTCTATCTCGTCAAATGACTTGATCCCATTCAGGGTTTTAACACTCTTGCTTTTCTGGCAGTGTCAGTACCTTCTAGGTTTACAGGGGATAAACTCAGATACTATAATATCATCTATGTAGCAAAGGTACTACCAACTCATCCTTACAGCTTGTTATTACCCATTGAATACACTTCGAGGGATCTCCTCTCATGTGTATTGGGTTCCCACTGTTGATGAATTATGATGGGTTGACAATCCCATCCCCAACCTTGACTTAAGGACCACTGCAGGTTCTAGTCCTTTAGTAAGAGGATCAGCTATATTATTCTGAGTTCCTATGAACTCTATAGCTATGATCCTATCAGTCACTAAACCCCTTATAGACTTGAGTCTAACTTGGATGTGTCTCTTAGTTTTAGCATAATGCTTTTTACTGCTAATCTTGTCGATAGTTGTTCGACTATCACAGTGAATAGCAATTGCAGGAAGCGGTCTGCTTACTACAGGTATTGCAGACATAAGTCCGTGTAACCATTCAGCCTCCGTCCCTGTGGCATCAAGTGCACACAACTCAGCCTCAAAAGTAGACCGAGTAACAATAGTCTGTCTGCTTGACTTCCAGGATATTGCTCCACCAGCCAAGGTGAACACGTATCCAGTCACTCCATTGGAACCAGACTTCTTAGCTATCCAACTTGCATCACTGTACCCTTCAAGCACACCAGGAAATCTCCTGTAGTGTAAACTAAGGTACATTGTGCCTTTTAGATATCTAAGTACTCTATCAAGAGCATCCCAATGAGTTCTGTTTGGACAGCTTGTATATCTAGCCAATTTAGACACAGAATATGAAATATCTGGTCTAGTACAGTTAGCAAGATACTGCAAGCTCCCAATAATCTGAGAATACCTTAACTGAGACACAGGCACTCCTGAAGTATTCTTGACAAGGGCAACTTTCGAATCATAAGGTGTACTAGCGATTCTACACTGTGAATAACCATATTTCTCAAGAATAGATTTCTCTATATAATGAGATTGAGTCAAGGTTATTCCTTCAGTGGACTGAATCAGTTTGATTCCAAGAATCACACTTGCCTCACCCATATCCTTCATTTCAAAATGCCTTTTCAAGAATTTTTTAGTCTCGTTAATAATCTCAATATTGGTTCCAAACAATAAAATGTCATCCACATATAAGCACAAAATAACACACTCATTACCTTTAACTTTAGTGTAGACACACTTATCACTTTCATTAATCTTATAACTGAAAGGCAATATAGTTTCATCAAACTTTTTATGCCAATCTCTGGGAGCTTGTTTCAAGCCATAGATGGACTTGATCAACTTACATACTTTCCTTTCATTGCCTGATGCAACAAATCCATTAGGCTGATCCATATAAATCTCTTCTTCAAGTTCACCATGAAGAAAAGCCGTCTTTACATCCATCTGATGGATGATAAGACCATGGACTGAAGCCAATGCTATAAGCATTCGGATTGTTACCATTCTTGCAACCGGAGAGTATGTATCAAAATAATCAATTCCTTCCTTTTGCTTAAAACCCTTAGCTACCAATCTAGCTTTGTACTTATCTATTGAGACGTCAGGGTTCAACTTCCTTTTAAAGACCCATTTGCACCCAATAGTAAAACACCCAGGAGGGAGATCAACCAACTCCCATGTTCCATTAGAAATAATAGAGTCAATTTCACTCTTGACAGCGCCCTTCCAGTGCCTTGACTCAGAAGAATCCATAGCTTGCCGGAAAGTTGAAGGTTCGTCCTCGATATTGTAAGTGATGAAATCACCTCCAAAATCCTTGACTACCTTTACACGCTTACTTCTCCTTGGTTCCTCTAGTTCCTTAGGACTAGAGCTACTACTAGGTTCCGCCCTCACATTTGTCATCTTTTCCACATGATCAGGAATAGAACTTGATGTGTGAGTAGGATCTTCCTCAGAAGTCGTTTCAGGTATTCCAGTTTTCATAGGGTAAACATCCTCAAAGAATGTCGCATCTCGAAATTCAACTATCGTATTTACCACTATACCATCTATGTCAGATTTTAACACTAAAAATCTCATAGCTGTAGTGGTTTCAAGATAGCCCAGAAAGATACAGTCAACAGTCTTTGGACCTAGTTTCTTTCTCTTGTGTTCAGGAACAAGCACCTTAGCAAGGCACCCCTACACACGAAGATACTTAAGACTAGTCATCCTGCCTTTCCATAACTCTAAGGGTGTTTTATCCATGTGTTTCAGAGGGACTCTATTCAAAATATGGCAAGCCGTATTTAGAGCCTCTCCCCACATGTATTTAGGCAACCCAGAGTTAATAAGCATACTATTAATCATATCTTTAAATGTTCTGTTCTTTCGCTCAGCAACCCCATTAGACTCAGGTGTGTATGGTGGAGTAACTTCATGAACTATACCATTGTTTGCACAAAATTCATTAAAAGCATTACTCGTATACTCACCACCTCTATCAGATCTCAATCTTTTAAGTAGCTTACTAGTTTGTTTTTCTACTTCAGTTTTATATATAATGAATTTACTAAGTTCTTCATCCTTATGTCTAAGTAAATAAACATAACAGTATCTACTACTATCATCTATAAAAGTAATGAAGTATCTAAACTGGTCCTTGGTCAACACACCACCAAATTCACAAATATCAGTGTGTACTAAATCTAACAAATCTGAATCCCTAACAACGTTATGAAAAGGTTTCCTTATCTGTTTAGCAGACACACATACTTGACATTTAGAATTCTTTTCTATGGTATATTTTGAAATCAACTCTAAGTTCATCATGTTCTTAAGAACACCAAAGTTTAAATGACCTAGTCTAGCATGCCATATATTTGAGGATTCAATACAGTTAACAGTAGGAATAACATTATTATTCAAATTTCCCAAAACGGGATCCGCATTAATAACAAATAAACCATTTGACAAGTAACCCTTGCCAAAGAATGTACCAGTGTGAATAAGAACTACTTTATTACACTTGAACGAAATTTCAAAACCACTAGAAACTAAACAGCTTCCACTTATTATATTTCTACGCATGTTGGGAACATGATGCACTCTCGTCAGAGATAGAATACGTCCTGAAGGGAACTTCAGATCCACGTTTCCAACTCCATGTACTTGAGCAACACTAGCATTCCCCATCTTCACAGTCAGGCTATGACTCTGTTGATAAGATACAAATAAACTAATATCAGCACAAATATGTACATTAGCTCCAGTATCTATCAACCATTCATTTGACAGATAGGTAGAAAATATTACAGGATTGTAGGATACATACCGGTCAACGTTAGTTTCAGAAGCCGTAGCCTTACCAACAACCATGTTCACTACAGGCCCACTTGCGGTTCCAAGCACAACATTTGCTTGCGCTACCTCAGTTTTCTTCGCTTTCTTCGTAGGGCAGTCCTTACTCCAGTGCCCAACCTGCCCACAAGACCAGCATGGTTTGTTTGCCTTGGGTTTCTTGGCCTTGTCCTTGTCACACTTAGGTTTATTACTATTAGCTTTCTTAGCAAAAGCCTTCCTCTTTTATCCTACAGTTGCTATGTTTACCTTTGAGGTACCGTGTTTAGTTGGCATCACATGTCCCTGTTTGGACTTGTGTTGTTCTTGCATCGAGATGTCCAGCATAAGGTTGGTCCAGGTGATCTCTCCTTTCTGTCTTTTCAGGGAGAGAGAGAACTCTTCCCAAGACTTCGGGAGTTTTTCAATCACACTCATCACCTTAAACTTCTCCGGGAGATTCATTCCAGACTCCTTCAAAGCATGCACTATCATCTCGAACTCATGCACCTGCTCAGTCATGGACTTATTGTCCACCAGCTTGAACTCGAGGAACCTTGCCACAGAATACTTTTCTAGACCTTGTGAGTCAGTATTATGTGTCTGGTCCAGCTTCTCCCATAAGAGTTTTGCAGAGCAGGCATCTGAAGAATAGACATCAAACAAAGTATTTGTTAGTGCCGCCAGAATGGCCGCCCTAGCCACTCCATCCTTCTCAGCCCACTTCGCAAAAGCCTTAACTGTGTCAGCCTTCTCTTGATCCACTACTGGTTTCTCATATTCCACAACCGGCTACAGACCCTTTATAGTCAGCCACAACTTCATCCTTTTCTGCCAGCGAGAAAAGCCAATGCCACCGTTGAATTTCTCCGGTAAACCGGTTAGTTCAACAGCCTGTGGGAAACTATAGGTGGTCCAATCAATGGCCCCAGCAGTTGCACCCGAACTGCTACCACCACCAATGATAACCTCACTTTCGTTAACCATTATGCTAAATTCTATATAACTAATATTCTCTTCAAGAATGTTGTAAATCTCACTAACAAATATAGCAACATAGAAGCAAGTGTATAAAGAATTTAGCAAGTTTAGGCCAAGACCACAGTTAACAAAACAAAGCATGCAGGTAAACAAAATCAGTAACTGAAATAACGAAGAGAGAAAGAAAGATGTACCCGAAACCATGGCTTTTAACAGTGACTGTAATAAAGGTTCACAGATACAAAATGCCAAGAAAATGATCACAGCTGAGTCACCAGGCCTTGCTCGAAGTCCTGGCTGCTCTTGAAGAGAATATTGCCCCTACCTGCTGCGTTTGGGATGCGCACAATATCTCCACCAGGATAAAACAGCTCGGAGTTTATGTTAACAGCAGCAACAAAAGCTCCACTTCGACCAGCACCTCAGTCGCCGGAAAATATCAACACTTCAGGACTTTTGGGAGAGAAATGCAGAGAGGTTGAAGAGAAGAGAAGAGAATGTAGTGTCTCTGATACATTCACTTTAACCTCTATTTATAGGAAAGGAGAAAATGAAACTGTCCACACACTTAATGTCTGAATTAAACTGCTTCATTAATAAAAAATCAAAACTAATCAGATTTTGAATTTAAATTACTTGTAACAGCTTTTCACATTAACACCCATTAAAGCCCATATTATTATCAAAACTTAAGTTAATTTTTGATCTGATATCAGAACTTAAGTTAATTTCTGATCTGATATCAGAACTTAAGTTAAGTTCTGAGATATCATATCAGAACTTAAGTTCTGATTTTATTCATCAGTTACAGATCAGATTATTATTTGTCCAGGTTCAAGGTATTTAGACTAAGCCCACTAACAAAGTGACTTTCAGTATCAAACCCAGCCCAACAATTTATAATAATCCAATCACTGATAAATAAATTTGAATTAAAATTAATTCTCAAATAAATAAAATATCCTCGCCCAGGTCGCCTCGCGTACGCGAGACGCCGAGACATTTGCCCAAATCGCCCTTCGACCCGACCCGGTCCGGTGCGTGGCGGGGCGGCGGCGCGCGTGTGTGTGTGCGCGCGTGAAGCACACAACAACACAATGGACCATCACACACCTTAGTAGTTGTATACTACTTATGTGGGTAATACCATATAAAGCACACAACCTCCTTTATTTATTTCAATGTGGGACAAACATTCTCAAAATTTTCCAAGCTTTTCCAAGCTACTTTCAACTCTCATTTCATATGGATTTCATTAAGAAAATTCTTAAAACCATACATGAAAATTTAAGTTCAAATATCATTGAACAATTTCCAATCATTAGATTTTAGGATTAACATCAAGAGCATAATTAAATTAAGCTCTAAAATCCTAATTTTCTAACATAATTGTCATGCCCCAGATCATCTTGTTAAGCTATACCAATCTTTTCAAAAATCAAAAGAGAAAATGGTAGAAACAAATTTCGCCAACATTAACATAGATGATTTCCCGACAATCACAACTGGAGGAATAAGCATTAATGGTCCGAATGAACCTAACGAAACTCCCATATGGGAGGCTGAAGATTAGTTTCATATAATTATTATAGTAGTGTGTATTGTGTGCTTATTTTGTTTGAACTATGTAGTGTGTTATGTTCTTATCAAATAAATTATGTTTTTTAATTATATACAGAATGGATTCTGAAGATATAGGCATTGCTGATTGTGGTACAACTCATACGATTCTACAGAACTAAAAATATTTTACCCAAATAACCAAAACCGAAGCTCAATTCGGAACGATTTCCGGCGTATCTAATATAATCGAAGGTTTTGGAAAAGCTAGTTTCGCCATACCTAATGGTACCCACATACACATTTCAAATGTATTATATACTAGTAAGTTTACTAGAAATCTTCTTAGTTTTAAAGATATCCGACTCAATAATTTTCACATCGAAACTACCTCTGACGTTGATAGAGAACATCTTCTTATTACTTTCGTTAATCCTAGAAATCAGAAAATCTTAGAAAAGTTTCACTCACTTTCCTCAAGATTATATATGATGAAAATTAGAATTATTGAGTCACACAATGTCATTTCTTCTAAACTCATAGATCCAAAATCTTTTACACTTTGACATGAAAGATTAGGTCATCCTGGTGTCTCTATGATGCGTCGTATTATAGGGAATTCTACTGGTCATCCTCTTAAAGATTTTAAAGTTTTTTCAAACAATGACCTTCCATGTTCAACATCTTCTTTAGGAAAATTGATTACTCGACCGTCCCCTACTAAAGTTCAGATTGAAAGCCCAACTTTTATAGAAAGGATCCAAGGCGACATATGTGGACCTATACACCCATCATCTGGCTCATCTAGGTACTTCATGGTATTAATAGATGCCTCAACCAGATGGTCTCATGTTTATCTTCTCTCAACTCGTAATGATATTTTCGCAAAATTACTTGCCCAAATAATCAAATTACAAGCTCAATTCCCAAATCATTGCATTAAGTCAATTCGTTTAGATAATGCCGGCGAATTCACATCTGCAACTTTTGTCGACTATTGTATGTCTGTAGGAATCTCAGTTGAACACCCAGTTCCTCATGTACATACACAAAATGGGTTAGCCGAGTCCTTTATCAAAAGACTCCAACATATTGCAAGACCGCTGATGTTGAAAGCAAAATTACCTACATCTATTTGGGGTCACGCAATACTTCATGCTGCTAATATTATTAGGATTAGACCAACTTCCTACAACCAACATTCTCCGCTACAGCTGGTACTTGGTCAAGTTCCTAATATTTCTCACTTCAAAATTTTCGGAAGTGTTGTATATGTACCGATTGCTCCACCACAAAGATCGAAGATGGGAGCTCAAAAAAGAGTAGGTATCTACGTTGGTTTTGATTCCACATCTATAATTAGATATCTGGAGCCTCTAACCGGAGACTTATTTACCGCAAGATATGCATATTGTCATTTTGACGAGTCTATGTTTCCTCCTTTAGGGGGAGATAAACATTCAAATGAAGTTAATCCGGACATAACATGGAATGCATCATGATTATATTTTCTAGATCCACACACCGGTCAATGCGAACTTGAAGTTAAAAGAATTATTCATATGCAAAATATCGCAAACCAAATGCCTGGCGCATTTAACGATTCTAGAAATATAACAAAATCTCATATACTTGCAGTAAATACTCCAGCTAGAATAGATATACCAATTCAAAAATCAGATACAAAAGAATTGGTTACACAATCAAAGCCACGCTTGAAGTATGGTAGACCGGTTGGTGCAAAAGATGTTGCACCACGAAAAAGAAAAATAAAGAAAATTGCCCCTGAAGTGGCACATGCTCCAGAAGAAGCAAATACCCCTGAAATGGTATTATCTCTAGAAGAGATTCCAGTCCCTGAAGATACGGGATTAAACAATCATGAAATTTCAATAAATTATGTGCATGATATGAAATTATGGGATCGAAGTAAAGCTATAATCAATGATGTATTTAAGTATTCCACAGCATTGGATGTAGACATAAATTCAAAATCTGAACCACAAAATATGGATGAATGCCGTCGAAGAAAAGACTGGACAAAATGGAAAGACGCAATTCAAACAGAATTAAATTCATTGCGTAAAAGAGAAGTATTTGGACCCGTTGTCCAAACACCAATCGGTGTGAACCCTATTGGGAATAAATGGGTATTCATAAGAAAACGAAATGAACAGTATGAAATTATGAGATATAAAGCCCGACTTGTAGCACAGAGGTTTTCTCAAAGGCCTGGAATTGATTATCAAGAGACATACTCGCCAGTGATGGATGGAATTACTTTTCGTTTTATATTAGGTATGACATCTAAAGAAAAATTGGAAACACGTCTTATGGACGTCGTTACTGCATACCTGTATGGTTCACTTGATAGTGAATTTTTTTTTGAAAATCCCAGAAGGATTAAAAATGGATGAGTTCAAGAAACCTCGTCATATATACTCCATTAAACTTCAACGATCCTTGTATGGACTGAAATAATCTGGGCGTATGTGGTATAACTAGCTAAGTCATTATTTACAAAAGAATGGGTATATTAGTAACCAAATTTTTCCATGTGTTTTTATCAAAAAATCATAATCTGGTTTTGTGATTATTGTTGTATATGTGTATGATTTAAATCTTGTAGGAACAGCTACGGGGGTTAATGATGCTGTCATATACCTAAAGACAGAGTTTGGAATGAAAGATCTTGGAAGGACAAAATATTGTCTTGGGATACAAGTCGAGCACTTGTCAACATGAATTTTCCTCCACCAATCCACATATACAGAAAAGGTTTTGAACAGATTTTACATGGATAAATCTCATCCATTGACTACTCCAATGGTGGTTAGATCTTTAGATCCTGATAAAGATCCATTTCGACCACGAGAAGATGATGAAGAGGTTCTTGGTCCTGAAATCCCATATCTAGGTGCAATTGGTGCACTTATGTATCTTGCAAATAATACAAGGCTAGATATTGCATTTGTTGTGAATTTATTGGCTAGATTTAGCTCTGCTCCGATGGACAGACATTGGAATGAGATCAAACATATATTTCGTTATCTTTTTGGAACAACAGACTTTGAATTATTCTTCCCGAAAAACTCGACATCTCAGTTGATTGGATATGTAGACGCTGGATATTTGTCAGATACTCATTTTGGTAAATCACAAACTGGATATGTATTTACATATTGCGGTACAGCCATTTCCTGGAAATCCATGAAGCAAACTACAGTGACAACCTCAACAAATCAGTCAGAACTCATTGCAATTCATGAAGCCAGTAGAGAATGTGTTTGGTTGCGATCTATCATCAAGAATATTCGGGAATCATGCGGATTACCAGACATCACTAGAAGTCCTACCATTATGTTTGAGGATAACACTGCATGTATTGATCAACTCAATGAAGGATATATCAAAGGAGATAGGACGAAGCACATTTCACCAAAATTCTTCTACACTCATGAGCTTCAAAAGAATGGTGAAATTGATATACAACAAACTCGGTCATATGACAACCTTGCTGATTTATTCACGAAATCATTACCGAATTCAACATCTGGGAAATTACGACATAACATTGGAATGCGTCGACTCAAGGATTTGTTACAACAAAACTTCGGAGAATGATTTGTTTTTCCAAGGGGAGATTGTACTCTTTTTTCTTCGTCAAAGTTTTTATCCCATTAAGTTTTATTTTGACAAGAATTTAACGAGGTAATCTATGATCCATGTTAAATGACAATCAAAGGGGAATGTTATTATTGATTGTGATTTATAAGTCAATGGTAAAATAATAACCTAGTCTTAGGAGTAGAAATTATGAAAATGCATTTAATGCTCTTATTCTTCACCTTGCCTATAGATAGATGGCTTTGCAGTATGAAAAAACTTGTACCGAGTTTACTTTCTATGCTCATATTTCCCTCTTCTCTTGCTCTTGAATTTAGTAGCTCTTTTATAGTCACTATTATTACTAGTATATTACAACAAGAGAAAATGGGGTCTGAGGACAACCTCAGGGTTGTCCCCTGAGGTTATAAAAATACGACGTCGTTTAGTATGTAATGATAGAACTACTTTTTCAGGGTATTCATCTGTGGTATTAACAATACGAGGAAGCTCCAAGCTGTTAACGAGGCTCATGACACCATTAACCACATCAACACCAATAATAGACCAAGTAGCAATGAAGATTTCAGTGAAGTAACTTCGACCCCATTTGCATCTTCTAAGACTAGAATTTTATTTAACTTTCATCAATTTTTGCAGCTGTTAAATAAATATTTATTGTTTCCGTCACCATTCTTCAACCAATTAACACGAGATTTCTATTTTAAGAATTGTTCCTCCCTATTATTGTGATAGTTATACAAGTTAAGACGAGCCTCCTGCACTGCAATGTGCACGTTTCCAGTTGTCAAAGTTTAACTCAACCATAGCCTTTTTAACTTTCTTCAACTTTGTAGTTAAAATAAACCACGCAGAACCATGTACTTTTGAATCCCAAGCTTTCTGCACCTCAGTTAAGAATTTAAGATGCTCAATTAGGTAATTTAAAACTGGAATGGCTTCCGAATACAGTCCCAAGTCCTGCCCAAAGTAACCGTAGCGGGACAGTGATCAGAGAGGCCACGTACCAAGAAATAAGCATTTGATAATGGAAAAGCTGATTACCAATTGTCATCCACCAAAACCAGTATGCTTTACAAATAATCACAAAAAAATAGTTATTCCAAAATAGAAATTTTGTGGAGAATTCAATGAGCACACCAAATAACCTAAAATTTATAGAATGCGAATAAATAATCTGAATATTCAAAATTCATTTTAATTCTAGTGGAAAATATTCAACTCAAGTCACTCTACAATTCAGTCTAAATAAGAGTAATAAAGTATCAAAAAAAAATTGCTACCGTAATAATAACAAGCCAAATAAATTCACTTCTTAGAACATTTTCTTGCATTATGCCCTGTTCCACCACATGTCCTGCACGTACGTGGTTTCGATTGAGTCTGACTCTGAGCAATCTCTTTTCCAAATTGTATCCTGGTTGCTACTTTTGGCCTTCCTTTCGTTTTCATTTCTGGGGTCTCTTACACTTATTTGAGACATATTGCAAGACTGGCCTGGTTTTAGTATGGATGAATCAATTTGTGCACTTGGTTGCATTTTCTTACTCAGTTCCTCTGCATTCATAATATCAAGATGTTTAACAATATCATGTAACCCAGTAGTAGCAACAATGACGAGCCTTCGATCATTTATAACCCTTTCATACACTTGATTAACAAGAGTGCGAAACTTCCAAACTTCTACAACACTGAGTTCTTTTTCACCTGATTCACTTTGATCCTCTAGTATCTGCTTAACTTCAGAAGTATTGTATCTGGCACTTAGTGTCCATCTTCGAAAGATATACTTCTCGGGTATTGTTTTCATGAAGAATTTTTGTTTCATGAGATATAACACGTGCTTGCACAACAACCCTGCATTTTCAAACTTTGCACAAATACACACAAAATTGAAATATGATGTATTAACATCAACCATGTGGGATACAAGTTTATTTTTATAGTCAAAGGTCACTTCATAAGTTAAATTCTCTCCATCTCCTTTAACTTTCTTATGCCGATAATGATATAATAGTCTAAATTCTTCCATAAATTTTTTGAAGACCGATCTGGTATATACTTGTCCTGCATGAGCTTCAACCGGATATATCTCTGCAAAGTTTGGTTTAGTTGTCATACAAATAAAATCTTATTTCTCTTCCTTATTGCGACGATCATCAATAGCTGCGTCATATTGATCAATAAATTCGGACAATGGAGTAGTACTATGAACAAATATGTCAAAGAAGGCATTCATACTTTCGCTTCTTTGACTGGATTTCATACCTGCAATAGTTATAAATATTGTTTGATTCATAGTTAACAAATAAAAGTAGCAGTATGAGCAGTAAAGGTTTTCCCTAAAGATACAGAAATATAGAGGTACCTACAAAAAAGGTTTTCCCTAAATAAGCTCGCACCCAATGATGCCTTTGCGCATGCATAGTCTCTAACCATCTCCAGGATTTCTTTTCGCTTTTTTGTTTCTCTATCAGAGGCTCTTCAAAATGGTGTTGGTATTTGTCTTTCATCATAGTCCAACATATTTTCGATTCTTCGATGCTTCTACTTTTTTGACCATTTAGAGTAGACTTCATCAAATTCTGGATTATACGAAGATCGAAGTGAACGAATATGTTCATCCTCGTGTAGTCCAAGATGCCACTAACAAAATCCATGATGCGTATGCGGAAAAACCTTTTTAATTGCATTACGCATAGCTGGGTCTTGATCTGTAATAATTGCACCCGGAGGTTTGTTCCACATACATTTCAACCAATTTTCAAATAACCAAATAAAAGTCTCTTCACGCTCATCCGCCAAAAGGACACAACCAAACAAAGTGGATTGCATATGATGATTTACACCGGTAAATGGTGCAAATGGCATTGAAAAGCTATTAGTTATGTACGTCAAGTCAAACACAACATCGCAAAATAACATATATGAATTCCTCGCTCTTCCATCTGCCCAGAAAATGCTTCTACAAACTTGATTCTCATCAATTTCTATTGCATAATAAAATTGAGAATCTTGTGCGTGTCTCTCCAATTTTTTTTATACTGCAGTGCACTCTCTCCCAATGTTACTTTTTCGGCTAATTCTCAGATGATTACTAACTTGTTGTGGAGTAATTTTATTTGATGGCTGGCCAGATCCATTCAGCAAACGAGAAATTTTAGCCGGCCCAATTCCACATCTATGATATTCTTCTATGGTCACCTTGGTTTGTTCTTCGTGACATAATTTATGATGTGAACGTAAATGCACATTCTTTTTTGGAGAATCAATCATTGGATGTGTATGTGTGTTATAAAAACTGTTAATGTACCAAGTTCCTCCATTAGTTTGATGAATATTAAGATGAGCCTTACAAAATTCTCTTGTTTCTCTTTTTCGTTTTACTTCCCTCCCCAACTCTCGTTTATCAGGCCTTTTAAAGCCCTCTTTGTTACACACAAAATATCTCTTTATAACCGTACCATCTTTAGATTTAGTAGATTAATATTTTCGTGTAGCAAATCCTTGTTTCAAAGCAAAAATCTTATAAAACTCGTAAGCTACTTCACTAGTAGGAAATTCCATACCAATTCGAGGCACTGATGTATCAACATGACAGCGTTCATCCGTGGTAGAATCTGGTTCCTAAATAGAGTCGTGTGATTCATCTTCATAATCTTCATAATCCGATAACTGCTCTTTTTCCTCAGACTCATATATACACCGACTATATTCATCATTCTCATTTGATTTAATGCAGAAAATCCTAATTTTAGGATTGGACTAAATTAAGACATGATGGTGAATTTGGATTTTAAGGGAGTAAGATTTTGGATTTTGTGGGAGAGAGAGACGTGAGGTTAGAGAGGTGTTTGTGAATTGTTATAAACTCATCAAACAGATGTATATACTAAAGACGTCGTATTTTTATAACCTCAGAGGACAACAACCCCGCAGGTCCCGTTATCTCTTACAACAAACTCTTCAATTTTGTTCAATTTTACTGTACATTTAATCACAATTAAAATTGATTGTCGATGGATGATATTAACCGCTTTCGATTTTACTGTACATTTTACGGCAAGCAGTTGAAAATTCAGTTTGTACGCATGGGGATTGGAGAGTACTGGTTGTCTGGTAAATTATTTGAAACGTGTTTAATATCCCAAATCTTTGTTCGTATGCAGATTATTTGTATTCCGTGGCAAGTCGAGCCCTTTGGAACATATGAATTCATAATGCTACAAATACGATGTCACATATAAAAACATACTTAAGTGAATAAATTGCTCATGTTAAAAATTAAAGGAAAAAGGAAAGAATAAATTGCACTATGTGTAGTATTGTATTGACTTGGCTTGTAAAAAATAAAAATAGAGGGAAAAAAAAACGAAATAATTTGGTAGCAGAGCCGATTTGCAGTGTGTACTGACTACTGAACAATTATCACTAATCATGGTTTTGTTTTGAGCGGCATGGTGCTATCAACGTACGAATGTCCAACACCAGGACTTGGCCCAGAATGCTTTATGCTGCCCCATATCGCTATCATCTTCTCCTCGAACTTCTTACCATTAACATCGACATTCTTTCCAACGTAAGTGCTACCATCAACCGGCAGACGTCGAGCTTGCATGCAGCTGCATAGCAAGGTGAAGCTCAAGAACACAACTATAGTCATATTTAGGAATTGCTGCTGCTTTCGTTGTTTACAACATGCCATATCACAAAAATGATGATCGACAAGTAAAAATGATGATCGACAAGTTCACTGAGAATTTGACTATGCTTTGCGAGAAATGGAGTAAAAACTATCGATTCTACGAAGAGAAGGGAGACAAGATTATAAGGTGTGGTAAACATGATGAAGCTGGTGTACTTTATAGTAGTAGGCTAGGAAACCAAAGTTGTTGGTAAAACTTGTTGAGTTTGCTTATATTGACTAGCTAGTATAGCTATCTTAATCATTATGAAGGACTTGAAATTTGCATTCAAGATGCTGCACAGTCTAAACACGCAAGGATTCAGGAAAATTGCATACATTTGTTGATAAATTTACATATTGGAGTGGTTGAAACACATGCGTGAATCTGTTGCAGCCTTTGGAGTGCCAATTTTGAACAGTTGGTTCCATAGTAAAATAACTTATCAGTATTACAAACAAACAAAGGAAACTTGTATTATTTCAAACTTGTTAGTCATCCTCGTGCTTATTGCAATTTCTATATCTACTTGTAAGCGTGATACTTCACTTTTGTACATAGGTTCAACATGGACTCAGAATTTTCAATCACCTAGGTAGTTATCACACGGAATGTGAGATGTAAACTGTAATAGATTCTCTGCATTCTGGTATTTAGTAATATCATAACACAACTCAAAGCCTGTTATCATGGAACGGATACAGCGGAGGATCGAAAGAGTAAAGGTTGTGGTACCCTAAAAATGTGAACAAAAAAACATTTTGGCAATGATAAATTGTAGTAACAAATTATAATGCAATTTTGGCAAGAGTTTGATTGAAACTTGGGACCATGTGATAAAAATCATTCTTTGTAACACAGGGATCCGAAACTTATAATATGTCACAAAGGTGACACACGTGAAAGGGACTAGATGACCAAATCAAAGAGACAAAACAATTATTTCGTGAAAAGTATAGTTCTGGTGATGAAATATGCAATTATGCAACTGCACGACTACACAGGCCACCCATGCAGCATTGCAGCTAATTCAGCTACGGGGAAGGATAGATGGTAAGGAGAAAGATACAGAAAGCATTAATACTCACTACACAATTCAAGTTTCTATGCAGTAGCAGAGTAGGACTAGAAAGTAATATTGGCAAGCACATTAATAAAATCTAATTTAAATCACTCCCTGCAGTTAAATACATCAGTAGTTAAAGTCTTTAAAGAAGCAGCAAAGACTGTAAAGTACAGATAAAATGAGAAAGAGAATAGCATGCTATATAGAATTGTCGAAGAATGAACATATCAGTCGCACAACATCTGGGAAAGGTAAAATGTCAAGAGGATGCAGTCTCATAAAGGGCAGTAAACTAGTGATCGAGTTAAATTATTCTTTTTTCTTAATTAATTACCCTTCAAGATTACTTTTATTTTGGATAACATGATGTATCAAATATAAACACCTAGGCTTAGTTCTATGTTACTCCGGCTAAGCCGAAATCAGCCAGCATTGATACATGTTCAAGCATTGGACCCGATGAAATTTGAAAAAATTGCATGTTCTTGGGCCAAAATGCAGTTTTAATTGTCGATGCTCATTTCACGTCCATGTGCCAAGTCTCCGATATGGGTACTCGAGGGAAAATAAAAAATTTCTAGCTGCCAATCTCATGAGTCATGTCTATGTCCATGACTCAGAGGTAAAGTTAAGATTTACTACATAACAGGCAAGAACCCTTATGGCCTGAGGGGCCAACCTCATCCATTAGGATATGGGTAGCCCTGGATGAGGCCCTAAAGTTACGAAATCCAGTGTTCAACAGTGCCTGTTTAACACTGAAGGGCAAAGGAGGGTGTCCGGCGATAAAATGCTAACAAGCACAAAATTTCGTTTTACCAGCATTACAATACTTAAAAGTAAATGTTCACATATAAAGAACACTTGTATTTTTAATCTCCTCGATAATTAGAAGATGAGAACTTTGGGTAACTCAGACTATGCCAGGACTAACAGGAAGTTTATGGTTATATCAAGAACAAAAGTGCCGCAGCAGAGTTCTTCGTTCAGATTACTCTCTAAACTATGAATTCATTTAGGCTCTAAAAGACGTAAACGTGGACGCACATTGATTTCTTATTGTGCTTGCACAGGATGAGGCATATCCCACATTTCTTGAACTGCTGGATTTTGCTTTGTAACAACATCTGTGTTCCAGTTAATTTCAAGCCGCTGCTGCTTTCTTAGAATTGCTATTGTGTTCGGTGCAACCCCTTAAAACAGAAAAAGCTAAAATTTGTCCAAACATAATTCTAGGGGCCATCATTAAGGGTAGTATAATATAAGTAAGAGCAGCCAATAATTCATTTACAGATTCTTCAAATGGATTTTTTCCCACAAGGCAAACAAGAAGACTTTAATGGATGAAATTTCTAGTTAAATAGAATAGGGCTAAATTAATCAAAAGCACCCATATGAGGCATGTACTCTGAGATTCAATGAACTTTCGATAGGCCCTCACAAAATTTCTGCTAGAACCAGTAGTGCCAATAGAATGAAGCTTTAAAGCTCGAAAAGTTCAATAATCGATCAAAAGAAGGAAAAAAAAATCTATACAGTATTCAGTTACCTTAAGTTCTATCAATCCAAGGAAGGTCTGCATCAGAAGATAAAGAATAATTCACTTGATTTTCTGAAGAACTCGCAAACTTTCCTTTCTTAGACCAGAGCCAGATCTTCGAAGTAGAGTAGCTATCGATCTTAGTCCCTATACTGATCTTCTTTCCTTCGTCGTCACCATCAACCGAAAATTTCTCACTGTGAAGCACCAACAAACGACCATCCCTCTCGTTGTTCAGAGCCACCTCAAAAGTAATATCATCAACCACATATTGATACGAACCCATTGAGTAGCACCTTCTTGCATCCAAATTACTGCTACTAGTCTCCTCTCCTGCCTCGTCACCCCCATGATTCAACTTCCTAAATTTACCAAGCCTGACAGGTAAAAGCCCCTTATCAATGAAACTTTCGTCCATTACAATATTTTTCTGATTGGAAGATGCCTCATTTTCTCGAATACCATGAAACTCCTCTTCTCTTGGATCATCAAAATCAAACATCGGGTTTTCTATTGGAAAGCCAGGACAAAATAGAGCGCCTCTACAAAGAGGACATGACGAGTTTGATAGTAGCCATGTATCTATACAGCCAAGGTGAAAAGCATGACTGCAAGTGGGAAGCAACCTTAACTTATCATTCTCACTAAATTCACACAAACAAACAGCACAATCAAACGGTTGTTTAAGACCCTTAATTTCCTTGTACACGAAAACAGGCAAAGCATCAATAAAAGCTTGGTCCAAACCAGAGTCATGTAGATGAAACAATTGCTGTAGCTGCCTCTGAAGAGCATCAGAGCTGGAAATCTCCGGGTATCTACCCGACTGAGAAGCCGTAGAAGATGGTTGTTTCGTGAGAAATCGAACAAGCAAGTGGAGTAGTCCAGAAATGAAAAAAAGAACAGCTAAAACAACAATGATTATAAGGACAGAAGGGCTAATTTTACTACCAGAAGAAGAGGATTTCAAATGAGTAGTAGTACTAGCACCACCACTATAAGGAGATTCAATTGAAGAAGAAAGAGGAGGAGGGTATGTAAAGATTCCATCTTTCTGCTTAAACTGATATTCAATCCAAGAAATCTTGACATGGGCATGCTCAAAAACCCATCTTTTTTGTTTTTTAAACTCTGACATAGAACAGCTTCAGTGGGCACACTCAGAATCTAATCTATAGAGTTATCAAATAATCTTTATAGTTCATCATCTTGCATTCTTGAAAGATCCCTATATAAAACTGCAAGATCATTACTTTTTCACTCATATGTAAAGGAGGGGGGGGGGGAAGCAATATACAAACACTGAGCTAGCTGCTTTATTACAAATGTGGAAGATGAAATTAGAGGTACCTTGATAACTGAGAAGTCAGCATTGATGAATTCTTGGAAGAAGGTCTTGATAGGGACCTAATGTTGCAGTAGCAGCAGCAAAACCCTAACACTTGATGACCTCTCTTTAAAGAGAGGAATCATATTATATTACGACCTTTAAAAATTGACAAAACACACACTCTCTCTCTGTTCTTGATATAATATAGTATTAAGTGTATACAAATCAAGGTAGTCAAGAATAGGATGTATACAATATTTGTATGTGGAAGGCCGGAAGAAACGTAGAAGCCAACTAAGGGGCACTTTTCGCTACAAAAATTGTCCCCTATTATATTTCATGTTCCCAAAATGACAAAGAAAGTATCATGTCCGGGCATCGTCCACGCGCCTACACACGTTCAAAGCAATGTCTGTACATGTAACCGTAGCACTTAGAATCATCATCAATATCTTTATTATATATATAACCTCAAAAACTTAATTATTTATCTATTTTTCTCAAGCTCCTCAATTTTAATTTAATAAAATTAAATTTCCTTTTATACATTCAAATTAATAGGGAAGATAATAAATATTTAGAAGTCAATTCTGTTTCGAATTTATTTATTCAAATTATTTCAAATTAATGGGGAAAATAATAAATATTATTAATCAATCTTGTACTTGTATTAAGGAGAAGATGGTGGCACCACATTTTATTTTTCTAATTTTCTCAATTTTTTGAGTTAATAAATATTAAAAATTATAATTATCATATATTCTCCTAAATATATTATCAACTTCGTAAAATTCTCCTAAAATTTCTACAAAATCTTATATTAAAAATTTTGAAATCAACTTTCCATCATAATATTTTTCTAAAACTTCCCCTTGCCATTTAAAACAACTTAATATATTAATATTCTCCTAAATTTCTTCTTAAATATCATTTCTTCTCTTTTTTCCAAAATCAACTTAATATATTATATTTTCCTAAAAATTTTCTTTTATTTTTTTACCCTACTAAATACTATAAGGACAAGTATCTATAAATATATTTTCTCAAAATTTTTTAAAATCGTTATATCATCGTATTATTATATACTTATGCAAATGAGAAGACGAGGGTGGTGAGGTGGTGACTCTAATATCGTTTTGTTATGGATAAAAAACTAAGGTTATTATTTGCTGTATTTATTACTAAGATTCGGGAGCTCAAGGCCTTTAATGGCTGCTCTCGTGTTTCGTAGCTCAACTCTGCCTTTACGAGATGCCTACGTATCTCTGTGAATTAGAGAATCAAGCCAAAAAACGTAGTTCTGATTTGTGGGGCGAGACCCCTTATATAGATGTTGAGAGTCCTTGAATTGGACTTGGTATAGGAGACTTGGTGGGCAAGTCTCATAATTAGAATGGACTTTGAAGTCCTAGATAGTAGGAAACTGATTCCTTATCCTTTTAGGTCCCCTTGAGGCCAATCTACAAGGATTTATATCCCCACTAGGACTTATCTTAATAGCTGTTTTTCTCCTTTATTTATTAATTACGAAATTAATAAATAATCAGGGTTTTTGGGTCTTCTTTGTTCCATCAGGCCTGATCAATGTGTTGACCTTCTTGGTCTGAATGTCATACATCTTCTTATTGGGCCTAGCAGCCCACACCTTGCAATATTTATTTATACAATCAGGATTTATTTATCCCTATCATTTGCCCCCAACGTTTGGGAAACATTGATTAGGTTTCGCAAAAGTTAAGTCTATTCATTCTCTTACAGAGTTTCGTTTTTGTGTAAAGCGTGGAGCGACCTACACATTTACAACGATTTTTCCTTTATTTCTGGATTTTTCCCTAATTTTCTGGGATTTGTCCCTAATTTTCTGGATTTTCCCTTATTTTCTGGGATTTATCCTAATTTTCTGGGATTTATCCTTAATTTCTGGATTTTCCCTAATTTTCTGGGATTTATCCCTAATTTTCTGGGATTTATCCTTAATTTCTGGACTTTTCCCTAATTTTCTGGGATTTATCCCTAATTTCTGGATTTTTCCCTCATTTTCTGGGATTTATCCTAATTTTCTGGGATTTATCCTTAATTTCTGGATTTTCCCTAATTTTCTGGGATTTATCCTTAATTTTCTGGGATTTATCCTAATTTCTGGATTTTCCCTAATTTTCTGCCTTAAAATCGATCAGGATGTATAAAAAATCGATCAGGATGTATACAAAATCGATCAGGATTCCTGACCGATTTCGATCAGGATCCTGATCGAATTAGCTCAGGAACTTACATTCTGGTCGACAGGATTCCTGATCGATTTCGATCAGGGCTCTGATCGAATTGGCCTTCAAAGTGACACCCTAGTCGACTGATACATGGGCTTAATCGACCAGGATTCCTGATTGATTTCGATCAGGATTCTGATCGAATTAAGTGGCTTTCTACCATTCTGATCGAATAGAATATCGATCAGGACTCTCTTCTGTGTCGATCAGGACTCCGATCGATCTTAGGGGATTTCTTCCCTCCTATTCGAATGAGATATCGATCAGGATCCTTTTTTGCGTCGATCAGGACTCTGATCGAACTTAGGGGATTTCTTCCTTCCTGTTCGAATGAGATATCGATCAGGAATCTCTTCTGCGTCGATCAGGACTCTGATCGAACTTAGGGGATTTCTTCCCTCTTGTTCGAATGAGATATCGATCAGGACTCTCTTCTGCGTCGATCAGGACTCTGATCGAACCAATTTAAAATTCTGGTCGATTTTTGACCTTTCAAATTCCACAGGAGTTTCTAGATTATTCCTGATATTTCTGGTTGATGGGCTTTTAGGTTGGGCCTGGCTAAATGGGCCTAAAAACGCCTCGTATCCCGAGCTTTTCGCCTATATAAGTGTAGTGTGAAGTGAGAATCCTCATTTCATCTCACATCTCTCATTTTCTCTCATAAACCTCTCTAGAGTTCTCTCCCTTTGAGAAGGCGATTTCCGGCGACCTCAGCCACCGCAGCTCCACCTTTCTCAGGTTTTTCTGGGTTTCAAGCCTTCAACCGAAGCATATCAATGGCGGATCATGACTTGGCTCGTTTGCAGAAGATGAATGTCTCTAAGAGAGGTACAAACATTCAAATTCAATCTCCATATACTTCCCTACTTGATATGATTAACTCGAGGGGTGATGAATATCCCTCTCTATCTGAGTTAGATTCGTATAATCATGGTAACACCTTTCATGAGTTAGATGGTAGGATAGAGTCTATGAACACCCTGTACAGACTTCCACCCCACCTTAGGATTACTCCAGCCGCCCCTGGGGATAGGACTTGTAATTGGGAGGGGGATACTTTGTTTATCTATCGAGGAGCCCTGACCGCGGGTCTCAGGTTCCCATTCCATGAATTTATTCCTCGCTTACTTGCAGATGTACAAATTAACCCTTGTCAACTCCCTCCTAACGCTTGGAGGAACATTATCTGTTTTATGGTCCTTTGTCTTAGAAACAATTTTCCTCTTTCCGTAGCTGTCTTTAGGAAAGTTTTCCAATTCTATAATAGCGCCATGAGTCAACCAGGTTGGGTTTTAATTCGTCAACGGCCCAAAATCCCTCATATCTTCGATAGTAATTCCATAGTTGAGAATAACCCTAAATGGAGGGACGAGTTTGTGAGGCTGACCTGGGCTGGGGGTGATTGGGCCACACTCTTCCGTAGGCCCTTTTGCAAAGTGTCAGATGGGAGTCCAGGTAGCATCAGATTATCTGATGAGGAGGAGGTGGCCCACTAAGCCTTAATTTCGGATGATGGGAAAACAGACACCTGGACCCTTTTAGAGGAGTTTTCCTTGAAGAAAGTTGGTCTCTCTCAGGCCAGTGATAAGGGTAAATTTATAACTGGATAACCATTTTTCCTTCCCTTTATTTGTAACATTTTATCTCTCCTGCAATTTAATATTCTTTCTATCTTTCTTTTTCAGCTTGCGAGGCCATCAATAATGTCAACAGGCCCAAGAAAGGGGAGTCGGGCCGTCAGAAGAGGGCCAAGCTAAACAAGGACCCCAGGAGCAAACTTGACGGTCCTTCTTTTCTTAAGCCCCGCGTCCCGGTGGTCGAGTTGGGGGACGACACTTAAGGCACATTCCTTCAGGCCTAACTGGGGCTTCAGGAGGAGCGATACGGTGGTTGGATCCACCAAACATGCTAAGGATTGGTCGTACCATTCCATCACTCCCCATGACTTTACTGACATTGTTACGGGGAGTGATATCGAGACTATTGAGCTTCTGGGTTCTCAAGCCCAAGCTGCGGTAACTTTCTTTTTTCTCTTTTTCTTTGAATCCCAATCTTCTCGTATTTCAACGAACTTGTGCTAACTCATACATATTTCTTTGCAGAGTAATACCTACTTCCAGGCGGCCCTCCACCAGGCTAGGTCCTGGAAGGGTAACTCAGATGGGTTTGAGAAGGAGATGAAGAAATGGGAAGAGAGAGCCAAGGTCCTGGAGAAGAAGCTGGACACGAAGAAAGAGGAGCTGGCTAAGGCTCATTCCGAGCTGGTGAAACTTAGGAGCGATAAGGATAAGCTCATTGATGACTACATGGATTCTGACAAGTTTAAGAATCTCATGGAGATTCATGATGAGGGTCTTTATTCCCTACAGTTTACTCAGGGATGGGATGCGGCCGTAAAGGCGGTTTCTGAGAAGCACCCGGGCTTAGTCGATCCTAAGGACTTTATAAGTCCCGAGCAGGCTGAGTCGGAGGACAACATAGACGCCCTCTTCAACTCCCCTTAGCCAGATGATCGCATCTTGGATCCTAACACTGCTTCTCCTCCCGCTTCTCCTGCGAAGGATGCTGAAGGCGCTGATAAGGAGCAAGAGAATGAAGGCTCCCGCATGGAGGAGTAGTTTTTCTATTCTGTAATTTTATCTTTAACTTATGTCTGGACTTTTGTTTGTATTAAAACTTATTACCCTCCGGGGCTATTTTATATGCTACTTTCCTTACTTGCATTCTCTCCTTTATTTTTCCGATACTTTAATATTCAAACTTGGCTTAATGGGCCACACAAGTATTATCACAACTCAAACATCCATAGGTTGAAATAATTTCGAACTCTTCAATTTCAAGTCTGGTTTTCCAAAACCTTACATAATATGGGTTCGACCCTGATCTAAAATAAAAATCCTATGCAAACAAAGCTTCAAGGTGCTTTTAAACCTACTTGTCACAATGACAAGTGAGAATCGTACTTCGGCCATCTTACACGTAGTAAACCTTCAGGTTTTGTGCGTGCCAGGTTCTCGGGACTTCAAAACCATCCGTAGTCTCCAGCTTGTAGGTTCCTCTACCCTGAACGCTCTTGACTTTGTACGGCCCTTCCCAATTTGGGGCAAGTTTCCCTTTCTGTCCTACCCCAGAAGCTTCTATCTTCCTCAAGACTAGGTCACCTTGTTTAAAGAACCTTTCTTTAACCCTTAAGTTGTAGTAGAATGAAGCTTTTTTCTGATATTCTACTATCTTTGCATGTGCTTTATCTCGCACTTCATCGATTAAATCCAGGGCTAACCTCTGCCCTTCCTTATTTTCTTCTGCATTGAAAGCCTGAATCCTTGGAGAGGAATGTGATATCTCTACTGGAACTACTGCTTCTGCCCCATATGTCAACATGAAGGGAGTTGCTCCTGTCGTGACTCTACAGGTAGTCCTGTAGGCCCATAATATTGGAAGTATTTCATCCACCCAATTATTTCTTGACTTCTCGATCCTCTTCTTTAGTCCATCCAGGATTATCCGATTTGCTACCTCTGCTTGCCCATTGGCTTGCGGGTGAGCCACAGAGGTGAATCATAACTCAATTTCATTTTCTTCACAATACTTCTTGAATTCCTCATTGTTGAATTGTGTTCCATTGTCAGTGACGAGGATACGGGGAATTCCATATCGGCACATAATATTTTCCCACAGGAATTGTGCAACCTGCTTAGTTGTGATTTTGGCCAAGGGTTTGGCTTCGATCCACTTGGTGAAATAATCAATGGCTACAATCAGAAACTTCCTTTGTGCTGTGGCCATAGGAAAAGGCCCTAGAATATCCATCCCCCACATAGCAAAGGGAATAGGCGAGTTGATAGAGGTCAGCATCTCGGGGGGTTGTCTAACAACTGGTGCATGCTTCTGACAGCGATCACACTTCTTCACATATTCTTTGGCATCAACCATCATTTCTGGCCAATAGAAGCCTAAACGGGTTATCTTATGAGCCAAGGCCCTGCCCCCCAAGTGTTGCCCACAAATACCTTCATGCACTTCCTCAAGAGCCAAGCGTGCCTCGTCGGGCCTGAGACACCTCAAGTAAGGAACCACGAAAGATCTCTTATACAGAATTCCATCTATCAAGGAGTACCTTAGTGCTCGAATAGTTAACTTTCGTGCCTTAGTTGCATCGCTTGGCAACTAACCGGTCTGAATGTGAGCCTTGATGGGATCAATCCATGACGTCCCCAAGCCTATGGGAGCCACAAGCTTAACATCTATGCTTCGTGTCTTCAAAACATGGAAGTACACACTTTCTGAACTTTCTTCAATATCAGATGAAGCAAACTTTGATAGCGCATCTGCTTTAGCATTTTCTTCCCTTGGAATGTGTTCAACATGGCATTCATTAAATTGGGTCATCACATCCCTTACTAGGCGAACATACTTAGCCATTGTATCATCCCTTGCCTCAAATTCTCCCTTTACCTGGGATATGATCAGCTTCGAGTTTCTGGACTTTCAGTTCCTCCTTAACCAACACCGCGCTCAAGGCGCTCTCTGAAACAGCCAAGTACAAGAATAAAACTTCACTCAGAACTGGCTTGGCCAACAACGGGGCCTGGCCCATATACTTCTTTAACTCTTCAAATGCCTTCTGATTTTCCTCACTCCATACAAAGTCTTTAATGTTCTTTAGTGACTTGAAAAATGACAAGCACTTATCTCCTGACTTGGAGATGAATCGTCCTAGCGCAGCAACCCTTCCTGTGAGCTTCTGAACATCCTTAATAGTTTTTGGTGGTTCCATATCCAGGATCGCCTTTATTTTATCGGGGTTAGCCTCAATTCCTCTTTTTGAGACCATCAATCCCAAGAATTTTCCAGATGCTACTCCGAAAGCACACTTCGTAGGATTCAACATCATCTTGTGGTACCTCAGGACCTCAAAAGCTTCCCTTAAATGGGCTATATGATCAATCTTTATTAGACTCTTCACTAACATGTCATCAACATAGACTTCCATAGTCTTACCAATAAGATCCTTAAAAATTCTATTCACCAACCTTTGATAGGTGGCTCCTGCATTCTTAAGACCAAACGCCATAACAAGATAACAATAAACACCAAAGTCAGTGATAAATGATACCTTTGGAATGTCATCCTTATGCATTTTGATCCGGTTGTATCCGCTAAATCCATCCATGAAACTCAGCATCTCATGTCCAGCAGTGGCATCAATCAAAGTATCAATTCTAGGCAGCGGAAAACAGTCTTTGGGGCATGCATCATTCAGATCAGTGAAGTCTATACACATCCTCCACTTTCCATTAGCCTTCTTCACCATTACAGGGTTTGCTAACCACTCCGGAAATTGAATCTCCTTAATGAAACCAGCCTCTAAGAGCTTTTCCACTTCCTGTTTTATAGCCTCTTGTCTTTCCGGGGCAAAATTTCTTTTCTTTTGTTTCACTGTCTTCCGACTTGGATCCACGTTTAGCTTGTGAGTAATTAACTCCGGGTCTATGTCTGGCATATCAGCTGCCGACCATGCAAACACATCACTATTTTCTTGCAAAAATTTCACTAACTTCCCTCTAAGGGGCTCCTCTAATGTGGCTCCAATGAAAGTCATCCTCTCAGGATTCTCGGGGTCTAAAGGAACCGAAACCAATTCTTCTGCTGGCCTTCCTCTATTCTCATCATTTTCTCGAACATCCATATCTTCAATAGGAAAAACCTGCCCCCCGACTCCATCTGCCCTCAAAGAGGCCACATAACAGCTTCTAGCCATTTTTTGATCTCCTCTCTCTTCTCCAATCCCGTTTCGGGTGGGAAACTTCATGACTGAATGGTAGGAAGAGGGGACTGCCTTGAAGGCATGTATCCCTGTTCTCCCCATGATAGCATTATAAGTTGAACTAGCCTTTACCACCACGAAATCCAGCATCTGCGTTGCTTGCCTTGGTTCCGTACCTATGGTGGTCGGCAATTTGATTATCCCTTCCATAGGATATTCTACTCCAGCAAATCCATATATCGGCATGTCGGTTGGTGTCAACTGGGAGTCGTTATACCCCATTCTTAGAAAGGTGTCGTGGAGCAAGATATCCACAGAAGCACCATTATCCACAAGGACCCTCTTAACCGGGCTATTTCCTATTATCGGTGTTATGACCAGCGGGTCGTCATGGGGAAACTTCACACCCTCTAGGTCGGAATCATCAAAAGCCAATGTTACTTCTGTCCTGGCCCTCTTCGGGGCTTCTCCAACAATATGCATAACCTCACTAGTATATGCCTTTCTGGAATTTTTGGACAATCCAGCAGCAGTTGGACCTCCAAAGATCGTGTTTATCACAGGTCCTCGAGGGCGTCGCGGTCCTCCAAAAATTGCATTTATAACCGGCCCTCTAGGTTGGGGATTCCGCCCCTGATCGTCTTGGTCCCTCCTACGATCTTCAAAGTTCTTCCTTCCATTATTATTTATGTCCCCTCCATCTCCAGTATACTTGTTCAATCTTCCTTTTCGAATCAAAAACTCAATTTCATCTTTCAATTGCCTACACTCATCGGTGTCATGGCCAACATCTTTGTGAAACCTGCAATACTTGCCCTTATCTAGCTTGGCGGGATCAGCCTTCAAGGGCTTAGGCCAACGAATATCTCTGTCTTTCTCAATCTCCATCAAAATCTGACTTCTAGGAGCATTCAGCTTAGCGTATTCAGTGAACTTTTGCCCAGGTCCTCCCCTCTTGGGGGTTGAATCAGGGTTTTGTTCGGTTCTAGGATATTTGTCCTTTGCAATATATTCTAAATCAGTTTTCCGCTTCTTGCCTCCAGTGGGCTCATTACTTACTACGGTCTTCCTCATACTTTCTTCAACCTTGATATACTTCCCTGCCCTCTCTTGGAGCTGCAACATGCTTTCAGGGGGACGTTTGGCCAAGGACATCTTAAAAAACTCGTCCCTAGTTCCTTGTTGCAGTGCTATCATGGCTACCTTATCATCAAGGTCCGGGACTTTTAAAGCCTCCTTTGTGAAACAATTCAGGTAATCTCTCAAGGATTCCTTAGCTCCCTGCACAAGACTCATAAGAGATGCTGAACTTTTCTCATGAACTCTTCCACTGATGAATTGCTTAATAAAAGCCTGACTTAATTCTCTGAACGATCCAATAGAATTTGGGGGTAAGCGACTGTACCATCTTTGAGCCATACCCGACAGGGTTTGAGGGAAGGCCCGACACTTAATAGCGTCATTCACGGGTTGCAGCAGCAGTGCATTAGAGAATGTCCTGACATGGTTAGCGGGGTCTCCGGTACCATCATAGGCTTTGATAGTGGGCATCTTGAATTTCCTTGAGATATGGGCATTCATTATTTCTTCTGTGAAGGGTGGAGTTGGATCATCAGGGTCTCCAAAGGGAAGGAGATTGCTTGGATCAGTTCTTGGAAAGACAGCCCTTCTTTGTACCGGACCATCCAGGTCTATGACAGGAGGAGGATTTCTCCCCCTAGGAGGCATCTGGGGTCTGGTGGCCTGGTGAGCTTCCAAGCCACGCCTCAGCCTTTGGATCTCAGCCTCATGAGCCCTTATCCTTTCCTGCACTTCCTGGGGATTCGCCCCTTGGGTGCTTCGAGGGCGTTGCCTTCCATCGGCCATCGGCTTCTTGCCTGGACGTCTCCTTCTTGGGGCCACTTCATCATCCGAAGATTCGGAATCTCTCTCAATGTAAGGACCAGAAAATTCCCGATCCTCGGGGATAGGAGCCAAACCTCGTATATAAGGGGGTGATTGCCCCCGTGCTTCACTTCGCCCAGCATATCCACTTCCTCCAACCTCGGGGTAAAGGGGCATCCCATAAGGGGGGTTAGTGGTAACAACAGTTGAATATTCATACCCGACGGGTCGAGAATTCACAGGTATATGTACTTGTTGAACTTGAGGATTCGTACCTTGAATAGTCGGGGGAGTCGTCCCTTGTGGCTGAGATTGAGTTGCCCCTATCTGGGTTTCCGCTTGAGTAGATGCATAAGTTGAGTGGGGAGGAATCTCCACGGTTGACGAAATCACCTGAGTTGTCCCTGATGGTGTTCCCTCCTCCAGAGCGCTAGTTGTTCTCCGTGTTCTCGCCATGGTTGTTGTTCTTTTCCCACAGGCGGCGCCAAATGTTATGGATAAAAAACTAAGGTTATTATTTGCTGTATTTATTACTAAGATTCGGGAGCTCAAGGCCATTAATGGATGCTCTCGTGTTTCGTAGCTCAACTCTGCCTTTACGAGATGCCTACGTATCTCTGTGAATTAGAGAATCAAGCCAAAAAATGTAGTTCTGATTTGTTGGGCGAGACCCCTTATATAGATGTTGAGAGTCCTTGAATTGGACTTGGTATAGGAGACTTGGTGGACAAGTCTCATAATTAGAATGGACTTTGGAGTCCTAGATAGTAGGAAACTGATTCCTTATCCTTTTAGGTCCCCTTGAGGCCAATCTACAAGGATTTATATCCCCACTAGGACTTATCTTAATAGCTGTTTTTCTCCTTTATTTATTAATTACGAAATTAATAAATAATCAGGGTTTTTGGGCCTTCTTTGTTCCATCAGGCCTGATCAATGTGTTGACCTTCTTGGTCTGAATGTCATACATCTTCTTATTGGGCCTAGCAACCCACACCTTGCAATATTTATTTATACAATCAGGATTTATTTATCCCTATCACGTTTCAATCTATTTTTGTATTTTTTTTAAATTTTAAATTATTAAAGAGAAAAAATATTACATCGATTAATAACTAATGTATAATATAATTTTATGATAAGAGTGGCTCATTGGAATAAAAATGATTAACAAGACGACTTTTTAAACGTTTTGATCTATTATATTTATTTATTATTCATAATTTCTGAATGACCAAGATAAGAAATATTAAAAAAATAAAATATTATTTTAGAAGGTCGCTGGGAAGCGTGGGTTAGTAAGCTAGTTTATAAATAAATTTATTTGAATCGTCACACCTTTTGTCATTTGATGTTCTAATGCCTAATTTATTTGTCTTTTTTTTCAAAATATAGTTCGTAGTAACAATTAACAAATAGCACTGATAGACTAACGGCTGCTGTAATTTTCAAATATTCTTTTACTAGTTAAATACACTCACATTTTCGAACCCCCATGTTCCATTAACGAAGATACAACTACACCAATTGATCCCACATCCATTAATCCGTTAAAATATTATTGCATTCCGGCTTCTCAGCGTAGATTTGACTATTACTAATGCCTTACACTCTTCTTTAGCGAAAAAAAAAAGTCTTTTGCCTTGCTCCCGATTTTTTATGAAATTTTTTTTGCCTTACTCCCGAATTTTTATGAAAAAAAAAGTGATAAGGAGGTAAATGGGATAAAAGTTTTGAAGCGAAATACGTAAAATTTATATTTATTATCACTTGATTACGTTCCTTTTAAAAAATCGGGAGTACAATCTATATATCTATATATAGGAGAATCACGGGTGTCTACGTGACGGTGTTGAGATTGTCTCAAACTTCTTTCTAAATTTTTTAGGCCCTCTCTAATTTATTCTCATTCACAACTCTTGTGGTAGTAGTTTGTGAAACGCTTATCATTATCAACGGAAATACCAAGAGACAGTCCATTCATCCATCCATCAAATCGAATTTAATAATCGGTTATGGTCTTCTTGCCTTCCCATTCCAAACAGTATGAAATGATCGCTATAAATCTACTACAGGCGACACAAATCGAGTATCAAATTTTCTCCACATGCTCAGGTCATATTTAGTTATTGATTTGTAATTTTATATCTCAATTTGTGTTAGAGATTTTGATTTGTAATTTTATATCTCAATTTGTGTTAGAGATTGGCTTTTTTTTCCTTATATATTTCATTTGGTATGTGCTTTTATGCTCTGTTTTAGTAATTATGTTGTTTTCTTAAATTTAATGGTGGTTGTGTGGTGTTTGAGGAGTTAGATTATAGCCTTCAGTTGTGTGTTTGTTGCCAATTACTTGCAATTTGGGGTAACAAAAACTCGAACTTTATGAAGTGTTTGGTAGGTGATCATGGACTAAATTATTGATTTTGTTAGTGAAATTGGGATTCTACGGGGGTGGAGGAGGTTTGGAATCACGATGAGAGGGGAAGAGACTATTAATAAGTGCTTGAAGGATGTGTATATTTGGACCTTGAATCAAAAATCTTAGTTTATGACTTTCTTTGAACGTATAGCCTCCACACTTTTTTGTTGGGGATTGGTTACAAGCTTTAAACAATGCTTTTGTTTGGTCTAAATAATTTTCTAATAGCTAATTTTTGGAAATACATATATAAATTGCGTTTGTCATTTTTGTTTCTGATTTTGTTTGTTTCAGGAATAAAAAAATGGACGTGATTTAATGTGTATATTGCCTTATGAAGATGATTTTTATTGAAGGTACTGTCATGCTTACAAGTAGAGAAACAACAGACCCCCTTTTAAATATAAGGTCATCCCTACATGGACTCTAAAGCAAATATTCTATTTTAAATTATTGTGTCCTCTTATTTTGTTCTGATGTGAAACCAGAAAAAATTTGTTTCTTATATATGATACAACATTAATATCTATCGTGTTAATATATATCTATGTGGTTTCAATTTTGAATGACGTTCTATGAAATCTCTTACTTATGAGGAGTTGTTTATGATATTGTTTCTGCAAGTCGATCCTGCAAACTGGTTGTGGTGATTCCCAGACCAAAGTGGTGATTTAAGTTATTCAATTACAAGTCCTGGCCGTCGCCGTTCTATATGATCCTTTTTGCTACAACTGTGGTGATTACCAACTCGGAAATGGCTACGACCCTATCAAGGTTATGGTCCACCAATGCTAATTCTTATTGATAAATTATATTATTTGTGTAGCTTGTATGGTTAATATATTATTATTGACTTAATTACTAGATCACTAGAATAGTATGATAACATAAGAAACCTGGTCTGGATGCATTAGTATACACATAGCCTCCACATGTTTGGGTAGGGAAATGGTAAAAAATTTTAAACAATGCTTTTGTTTGGTCTCACTAATTTTCTGATAACTAACTTTTGGTAATACTTATATAATTCGGGTTGGTTATAAACATATAGAAGTGATTTAATGTGGCAAAAAGTGAAAGATAAATTTAAGCTAAAAAGATAGATTTTCCCCCTCTGGCCCTCTCCCCTTCCCTTTTGTGTTGACCCCTGTAAACTTTTCGCATTATTTTTTACAAACCTCTTAGATCGTCGATTTTGCTTCTGGTCGGTGCACACGGACCATTAAATTTGTCTTTTTGTGACAAATATCGTTAGAACAATTTTTCAGGCCAAGTAGCTGCTTAGATACACATCCATGAGGAGATAGGATTTTTTGATAATTTTATCTTTAAATATATAAAAACATTTGTATTAATAATGGAAGAAAAAATTTATTTTCAGAGATTCGGCACAAAGGATGTTGTAACATAATTGTTTTATTAAATGCAACTAACATGTTTGATATCCAGAGTGAATTATAATTGAAATTCGATGGCTCGATAGATAAAATAATATTCTAACTGTCAAGGCAAATGGGACAGTCTCTTATGCAAATGGGACAGTCCCTTTACAAATGAGACAGGGTATGGGACAGTCTCAATTACACTGCAGAAAATAAATAACAGAAATAAAATGCAGAATGCTGAAAACTGAAAAGTAAAAACACCAGAAGTTTTCACTTGGTTCGGCCCCTACACCTAGTCTATGGCCTACATCCAAGTCCCCATGCCAACTAGCATAGAGAATGTATTATATCAACTTTAATAAAAGAACTTACAATCTTTTCCTTGATTACAAATATAGCACCTGAAAGAAACCCTTTCCCAAGCTACCTTGCTACCTAGCCCACTGCTATTCCTTAGCCTTCTAGCTACCTTGCTATACTTTGAAATCAAGCTTGCCACAACCCGGCACAAAGTTGATATGAATACACAAGTATAAGAATAAACAAATTGATTACAACTCAAACTAGGTTTCTTGTTTTTCTGGATATGAATATCTCGGGTATGAAACAAGAAAATGATTTCAGATGATGAAAGATTCTCGTGAAAGTGTTAGCTGCAAATCTGAAATGAAGAGTTGTATTTATAAGCAAAGTTCTAACAGATTTATTTTCAAACACAAGATAAGGTTGGAAGATAAGTTTGTTTGAAAATATTTGAATGAAACTTTTAAACTGATCTGTTAGTACGTTTGAAAAAGAGATAAATCAAGTAAAGAGATAAGGCTTGAGAGATTTAAACTTGATTTATAAGATAAGGTGATGAGTTTGTTTGAGATAAGGTTTATCCAGATAAACAAGATTTACACAAAACCCTAACAAACCTAATCCTGAGAAATAGCCTCTGCTGGAACTTCTGAACAAACTGCAAACTCTGGACTCTAAACTGCTGTCTGATATGTTGCAATCTGAATATCATCATAAACTCGTAGATTAACATTCTCCCCCTTTTATGATGATGACAAAGAAAGCATAAATGCTCCCCCTATCAAAAACACTAAAGGCCTGTAAAACAGAGTTAGATTCAACAGAATATATTGCAGTTTATAATACATGCAATCAATATGATAATGAGACAACTAAAGACTGAATGAGACACGAGATCAATATGCATAAAAGAAACAGTCTCAATCAATAAATACTTAAAACATAACAACCCATCCCTAAACCAGGATGTCCAGTTGCAATCTAAACAGAATCCAGAATAACGATTAAACACATAAAGCACATCCAAAATCAAAGTTCAAAACCAACACAATCAACAATCAAAGTCTTAAAAACCCAAACAACACAACCAACCCATAGTCTTAAAAACGAAACACCCATCAAAGAAACCAAAATGAAACAAACGTCTTAAAAACAACAAACGTCTTAAAAACATCTCATACTTAAAAACATCTCATAATTTCTCCCCCTTCATCATAAAAGGGTCCTCTAATCAGAATCGTCATCAACATGAACTGGAGCTTTGCCTTTGCCTTTGCCTTTGCCTGAACCAGAAGCCTTGTTCTGGGATGAAGGAAACACCGGAGCTGAGCCGTACTCTGAAAATAGCTTGTCAAAAGCTTCCTGAGCTGGTGCCTTCCCGTCCCGTTCACGAAGCCAGTCAAAAATCTTTGCCTTGTATTCTTCTCTGGTCATACCAAAAACTGAAGGTGGAGGAATGGCAGGGAGTGGCAGAGGAGCAGTGATTTCTTCTAAAGTACAATCTCCAATCCAGTCTCTTTTCTTGTGCCAATACATCTTGCTCTTGTCTTGCATGGCTGACAACTGCTGAGATAAAAACTTAGTCTCTGACCCAAGCTTAAAAAACAACTTAACAAATTCCTTTTCCCATGCCTTAGCAGAGGAAACCATCCCTTCTTGCAGAGTCCCAAACTCAAAATCTATGGTCTTAGACAACTTGACATCGGAAGTATGCAATACAGAGAGTTTAGCATTGATATCATCCAAAGACGAACAAACATACTTCCTAAACAACTCAAAAGAAGCATTGAGAATACTAACTTCAGAAGTTAGTGATCCAAGAGTTTTGACAGAAGCAAAATGCTGATTAAGATTAGCCAAAGCAACAGAATTTTCATTTAATTTGATCAACAGAGAATTAAGAAGAGTATTGGTAGGCTGATCAAAGGGGTCTGAGGCATAATTAGGAGACTTAGGAATACCACCAACATTCCTAGAAGCATCATCAAAAACTAACTCATTGGACTCAGAAACAACTAAACCATTTAAGGTTAATACTGACAAGTCAAAAATTACGGAAATCTTATCAGACACAGAAGCAGGGGTCAAGGCACAAAAATATTCAAATACTCGAGACAAAAGACCAGGGTATGGCAAGTGCATAGAACCATGCTTGGCACAGTGACCCATATTGGATATAATCAAAGAAGCAACATTGCACTGAATCTTTTTAACAAAAACAGACATAAGAATACAATCTTGGAAAGTGACTCTATCACGACCGGATTTACGAGGCATAACATTCGTATGAAATAAACGAAACAAAACAAGAGAAACTGGGGTTAAATCATTTACCGAAGGTTTGACTGACACCGAAACAAAATTGTCACCAAGAATGACCTTGAGCTGTTCCTCGTACTGGAGACCAGGAATGTCTTGAAACGCTTGATGAGTTGTCGACGGACAAACTCCCTTGTCAGAAACACCAGTAAGTCGTGCCAGAAGATCTGCTTTAAAACAAACAGGATTCCCTTGGACTTCTGAGAACACAATATTTCCATCCAAAATACGAAGCTTGGCGTAGAATTCTTTCACTAACTCGGGATAAATAATCTCCGGGGGCGACAACAATGACGAACAACCAACTGAATCAAACAAATCCGCAATACCGGTTTTCTTCAGAAGATCCAGATCACACAGGCGTTCCTTCAGAATCAACTTTGACATCACTTTCGTCAAAGTAGTCTCCTTTGCATGTCGCTCAAAAGAACTATCAGACATTCCGCTTGATACTTCCGGTTCAAAATTACCGACCCGTTGACGCTTAGAACCTGAAGCCGCATCAGTTGGGGTACGTTGAGCGGTAGATCGAGAACGGGTGAAAGGGGTAGATTTACGTGCCATGGATAGAGGCGAGAAAATAGAAAAGAAATGGAGAAAGGTTTTCGATTGTGTTTGAGAGAGAGAAGATGAATAGGAAACTGAAAGGGTTAAGAAGATTAGGTTAAATAAAAAATGAGAATTGAAGAGATAGAGATTGAAAAGAAGTCGAAGAGATGCAAGACAGAAGTTATGTACTGAAAGAGTGATACATGCACGAGTTTCAAGGATATGAAAAGTCTAATCAAAAGATTTACAAAATCTAATGCTATATACACGCATAATCACACGGACAAATAAAATAAAAAAATAAAACACAAATTCAGAAGGTGAAATTAGCACGGAACCTAATAAATACACAACAAATATTCAAATATTATGACATAATTGACATATTTAAACACATAAATTACATAAAATCACGTAATAAATTACAGAGAACACATACCTAATTCACGACGCATTTTACAAAATCTATCTTCAGCTAAAGGCTTAGTGAAGATATCTGCACGCTGTTTCTTAGTAGAAATATAAATAAGCTCAATATTACCTTTAGAAACATTATCTCGAAGAAAATGGTGACGAACATCAATATGCTTAGTACGAGAATGCATAACAGGATTTTTAGAGACATTAATTGCAGAGGTATTATCACAATAAATAGGAATATTTGAGTAAGAAATACCAAAATCCTGCAATGTTTGTTGCATCCACAAAATTTGAGCACAGCAACTTCCAGCTGCAATGTACTCTCCTTCAGCTGTAGAGAGAGCTACTGAAGTTTGCTTTTTACTATGCCATGCAACTAAACAATCTCCTAAAAATTCACAAGCACCACTTGTGCTTTTTCTATCAACCTGTGACCCTGCATAGTCAGCATCTGAAAAACCGATTAAGTCAAAGGAAGAAGAGCTTGGATAAAATAATCCCAAGTCACTCGTACCTTTCAAATATTTAAAAATACGTTTAACGGCATTCAAATGAGATTCTTTAGGTTGAGATTGAAAACGAGCACACAAGCATACACTATACATAATGTCAGGTCGTGAGGCAGTTAAATATAACAATGAACCAATCATACCTCGAAATTTAGTGACATCTACAGGTGTACCTTGTTCATCCTTAGTAAGCTTAACTGAAGTACTCATCGGAGTTGATTTAGGTGTGACATGATCAAGTGCAAATCTTTTGAGTAGATCCTTTATGTACTTGCCTTGGTGAATAAATATTCCTGCATTAGACTGATTAATTTGCAAACCTAGAAAGTACTGCAATTCACCCATCAAACTCATATCGAATTCCTTATGCATGCAATCAGAAAACCATTTACACAAAGATTCGTTAGAAGATCCAAATACTATATCATCAACATAAACTTGTACTAAAAGAAAGTTATCACGTTTATGAAAAATAAAGAGAGTTGGATCGAGTGTACCACGAATGAAACCATTGTTCACAAGAAATTGACTGAGACGCTCGTACCAACAACGAGGGGACTGTCTCAATCCATAGACAGATTTCTTGAGCTTGTAAACATAGTTAGGGTACTTCTCGTGAATGAAACCTGGAGGCTGCTTCACGTAGACTTCTTCCTTGAGATAGCCATTTAGAAATGCGCTTTTGACGTCCATCTGATAGAGCTTGAACTTCTTGTGAGCTGCAAAAGCCATTAAGATTCGAATAGCTTCTAAACGAGCTACTGGAGCATATGTCTCGTCGTAATCGATTCCTTCTTGTTGGTTGTATCCCTGAGCAACCAAACGAGCTTTATTTCGAATAATGTTGCCATCTTCATCCTTCTTATTCTTGAAAACCCAGCGAGTACCAATGATCTTGGCATCCTGAGGAAGTGGGACAAGTTCCCAAACATCACAACGCTCGAACTGGTTCAATTCCTCCTGCATTGCAACAGACCAGTGTTCGTCTGCAACTGCTTCTTGAGCATTCTTTGGTTCGAATTCAGCAACAAAAGCACAGAATGCACATAGATTATGAAGTCTGCTTCGAGTAGAAATCCCTTGATCTAAATCAGTAAGAAGATTATCTGGTGGATGATTCTTCACAGTCCTAGAAGACTTAGGAAGTTGAATATTACTCATTTCTTCCTCATTAGAATTGTCTGCCTGGAAATGAATAGGAGTTGTCTCATTCAAAAGAGACTGCCTCATTTCCGCTTGTGAAGATTTATCCAGAGGAGTAACAGAATTCACATTTGAAACACTATCGGGAGTCTTTGGAGAGCCAGAAGATTCATCTGAAGCTTGAGTAGATCCTGCAGAATTATCAGAAGACTGAGATGGACCTGGAGAGACTTGACTGTTTGATTTGTCAGAATGAGACTGACTCTTTTCAGAATGAGACTGTCTCGTTTGGGAATGAGACGATAGATCCGCAGTGTCTTCATCAATTTGAGATATATTCCTTGAGGATTCATTGAATGTAATATTGATGGATTCTTCTACTTTGTTCTTGACAGAATTATAAACACGATAAGCTTTGCTTGTTGTAGAATATCCCAAGAAGATTCCTTTCGTGGATTTTGCATCGAACTTGCCTCGATTATTTTGAGTATCTAAAATAAAACACTTGGAACCAAATACTCGAAAATAACTAATGTTAGGAGTCCTTTTCTTAAGCAATTCATACGGAGTTTTAAGCAAAATAGGACGAATAAGTACTCTATTTAAAACATAACAGGAAGTGTGTACCGCTTCAGCCCAAAATTTTCTTGGAAGCTTACTCTCATGCAGTAGAGTTCTGGCAGTTTCCTGTAGCGTCCTGTTCTTGCGTTCTACTACTCCGTTCTGCTGAGGAGTTCGAGGAGCTGAGAATTCATGAGTGATTCCTCTTGATTTACAGAAGGTTATGAAATCCTTCTCGAATTCACCTCCATGATCACTACGAATAGTCTTGAGCTTAAATGAATACTTAGTCTCAAGGTTAGTAATAAGATCCTTAAACTCAACAAAAGCTTCATCCTTAGTTCGTAAAAATAATACCCAAGTGAAACGAGAATAATCATCAACTACAACAAAAGCATAATTCTTACCTCCTAAGCTTACATACCTTTCTGGACCAAAAAGATCTAGATGAAGGAGCTGCAAAGGAACAGAAGTTGATACTTTATTCTTAGCAGTAAAGGAAGTTTTCACCTGTTTTCCAAGTTGGCAAGCTGAACAAGGTTCTATTTTCTTGTACTTCAGCTTTGGTAGACCTCGAACCAGATCATGAGAAGATATCTTCCGAAGAAGATCCATGTGAACATGGCCAAGACGTCGATGCCAAAGATACTGTTGATCTTGAACAGTAGCAAGACAAATTTCCTCCTGCTGTTCATCAAAATCTAACACGAAAATATTTCCTTTTCTTTTGGCAACTAAAGCAAACTCGTTAGAATGAGTACCAATATAGCATACATCTTTATCGAACTTAACCTTATGACCAGCATCAGTAAGTTGACTTACACTAATGAGATTATATTTCAAACCATCAACTAAACGAACATTAGAAATGGCAAACCTGTCATTACCAATGGTGCCTTTTCCAATAATTCTGACGGTGTTTGAATCTCCAAGAGTAACTAAGCCACCTTCCTTGGCAACTAGAGATAGAAACTTGGATTTATCACCTGTCATGTGACGTGAACAGCCACTGTCGATGATCCATTTATTTCGCGGAACATGGACCTTCAAACAAACCTGCAAAAATTGCTTTATGTCTTAGGTACCCACTTAACCTTGGGTCCTGGTTGGTTAGTATCACTAATCTTATATAAATGTCTATCTGATTTCTTAATCCACATCTGAACAATATTAACAGAAGTATTAGCAGATTTATATCTAGTAGAAGATTTATACGATGAGTTAGAGGAGTGGCCCTTGATACCACATAATCTAGATTCAGATGTAGGATGGCCAGCTTTGCCACAATCTCGACATTTCTCATAAGGCATCTTATATTTCATAGGAGCTCGCTTATAACCGCCTTGAAATGCACGTTTCTTGATTGACTCACATCCTAAACCTCCTTTATCAAGAGAAGATTTTTGTTCACCAAGAAGAGCATTCAAAGTTCCTTCTCCATGAAAACATTTAGCTAAATCCTTTTCAAGCTGTTCGACTTTCTGCTTTAATTCAGGAACAAGGGGATCAGGAGCACTGTCTTCTTTAACGGTTTCTGAATCAACAGATATTGACTCTTTCTTCAAGGCTTCAAGGCATACATCCTTCATCTCAATCTCATTTTTGAGATATTGATTTTCTTCAGTAAGTTTTGAAACCCTTTCAAGCAATGATTTGTTCTCAGCAACTAGGGCTTCTTCCTTCATGGGGTCATCCATTTCACTAAGAACTTCACTTAAAGCTTGCTTTAAATAAGCATTCTTTTCTTTCAACTTCTTGACCTGGACCTGCAAATTTAAAATAGACGAAGATATATTTGAATTATACTTAATATTCTGTACCTCATCATTATCACTGGAGTCGTCCTCTAGTCCAGCAAAGCAAAGTTGAGCAACTTCATCGTCTGAATCGATCTCCACGTCAGATTCATCATCACTCCAAGTAATTAATGCCTTCTTTTTGTTCTTCAGCTTGTAGCAGTCCTTTTTGAAGTGCCCTTTCTTTCCACACTCAAAACAGGTATCCTTGCTTTGATTTGATTTACTCTCCTTGCTCGGATTAGATTTGAAGTCCTTCTTTGGAAACTGTGACTTCATAGGTCGTTTGGAAGCATTCCGTTTGGCAAGAAATTTATGAAACTTCTTTGTTAGAAGAGCAATATCTTCATCAGAATCGTCAGGAGACTCATCTGCATCTGCATTAAGTGCAAGAGTTTTCTTACGAGGAGCTTCATCTTCTTCATCATATCTACGTAACTGATTTTCGAATTCCTCCAATTCACTGAACAGTGTTAGAGTATCCATAGTCGAAAGCAGTGTTGAATCCTGCAGAATGGTAACCTTTGGAGCAAACTTCTTTGGCATTGCTCTGAGGATTTTCCTATTAATCTCAGATTGAGGAATGATCCTTTCCAGAAGTGAGATGGAGTTCATCAATGTCAGAAACCTCCCTTGAGCATCTCGCACGCTTTCATCTCTTTCCAACCTGAAACCTTCATAGTCACTCATTAGCATACTTAATTTTACTTCACGTACCTTAGACGTGCCTTCGTGGCTGACTTTGATCGTATCCCAAATCTGCTTGGCAGTAGTACATGCTGAAACTTTTCTTAATTCTGTAGCTACCTTGCCATTGAGAAGTGAGTTCATAGCTTTAGCATTGGAATTCATTGCGTTCACTTCTTCAGGAGAGAGATCCTTGAGAGATTTTGGCTTCCCTTCTTTCATAGGAATTGTGAAACCATTTTCTACAGCATCCCATTCAAATGCATCACGCTGGAGAAAGATTTTCATCCGAAACTTCCAGTCATTGTAGTTTTCAGCACCATGAAGCAGTGGTGGATAATTGTTTGAATACCTATCTGGTTGAGCCATGGATCGCTAGCAAAATAAACACTAAAAAGAGAATTAAATGCACCTGCTCTGATACCAAATGAAATTCGATGGCTCGATAGATAAAATAATATTCTAACTGTCAAGGCAAATGGGACAGTCTCTTATGCAAATGGGACAGTCCCTTTACAAATGAGACAGGGTATGGGACAGTCTCAATTACACTGCAGAAAATAAATAACAGAAATAAAATGCAGAATGCTGAAAACTGAAAAGTAAAAACACCAGAAGTTTTCACTTGGTTCGGCCCCTACACCTAGTCTATGGCCTACATCCAAGTCCCCATGCCAACTAGCATAGAGAATGTATTATATCAACTTTAATAAAAGAACTTACAATCTTTTCCTTGATTACAAATATAGCACCTGAAAGAAACCCTTTCCCAAGCTACCTTGCTACCTAGCCCACTGCTATTCCTTAGCCTTCTAGCTACCTTGCTATACTTTGAAATCAAGCTTGCCACAACCCGACACAAAGTTGATATGAATACACAAGTATAAGAATAAACAAATTGATTACAACTCAAACTAGGTTTCTTGTTTTTCTGGATATGAATATCTCGGGTATGAAACAAGAAAATGATTTCAGATGATGAAAGATTCTCGTGAAAGTGTTAGCTGCAAATCTGAAATGAAGAGTTGTATTTATAAGCAAAGTTCTAACAGATTTATTTTCAAACACAAGATAAGGTTGGAAGATAAGTTTGTTTGAAAATATTTGAATGAAACTTTTAAACTGATCTGTTAGTACGTTTGAAAAAGAGATAAATCAAGTAAAGAGATAAGGCTTGAGAGATTTAAACTTGATTTATAAGATAAGGTGATGAGTTTGTTTGAGATAAGGTTTATCCAGATAAACAAGATTTACACAAAACCCTAACAAACCTAATCCTGAGAAATAGCCTCTGCTGGAACTTCTGAACAAACTGCAAACTCTGGACTCTAAACTGCTGTCTGATATGTTGCAATCTGAATATCATCATAAACTCGTAGATTAACAATAATTTCTTATGTTTAGATTTTTAAACATTAATGTATTTGTTCCTGCATCCGTTTTTTTATATTGCTAATTATTAGCTGGGCATATTAGTTTGTAACATATGCTATGTGTGATCTTTTTATCCTTTAGATCTTTTAATATATGCTAAATTCTTAATTTTATAATTGTTGCAGGATAGAGCTTGCTTAACAAAATATATGAGTTCTTAGGAGTCCGTAAAGTACTCTGTTTATGCCTGAGCCTGCTAAAAATATATAAATTCTTAGGAGTCCTGTAAACTAGGCTTGGTTTTCAAGGAGGTACCTTGTGGCTGCTGATGCATGTAATGCAGCACTGTATGGTCGTGTTTTTCATGGATACACTCCGACACGATAAGTTAATCATTAATTGCCAAAAAATTGATCAAGATGATATAATAATTAAATCACATTGTACATGCTAAAAAGGTTTTGTATGCTCAGAAGTAGTATAAGATATATGCACAAAGAAGTTGATACCTTACATCAGGCACTCTTGGAATATGAATATCTATTTGAAACTATCCCGTGGTTAGTATCTTCAACTACCTTGTGTAAATGATTTGATGATGTTACGTGCACATTCGGTGATTTGGTTATATTTAATAAATTTATGTCTTTGATTCATTATCTTCTAATTGTTTAACTGTATTTATAGCTACTTCATTCATTGGCCGCTCAGTTACATTATAGAAAACCAACGAAGAACAGAGAAGAAAAAGTTCATATTCTCGTGGTGCTGCTGGTGGAATATCATCGAGAGTGCAAGATTTTAATAAATTTTGTTGTATTTGTCTATTTACTTTGTGTTGGTGGATAAAAAAATTGGTTCTCTTATGATTTTCAGTGTATTAAACTTATTATTATTTTTTCTTTTAAAATTTATTTTAAAGGCTCATGGGAAGTGTTGTATGTTTATGAAATAAGCATGAGATTCTGGAAATGATCTGCAAATGTGACTCCTTAATTCATTTTAAATTGCATATTAATTCTTACAAAGTCTACATTAACTGAGGTGAAAGCTGCAAATAGGATAAAACTCAAAATTAAAATCGTGCTCGCCAATGTCAAGAAATTAAAGTCTAAAATATATTCACATTGTTAAAATCTGAATTAAATATTGTTGCTTAGATATATGTCTTATACTTGTAATTTAGAACTAAGGAATGATTGTAATTTCATGTTAATTAAAACCCTAATAATACTTTATTGGTTAAGATTATAATAGCGTACGAATTGATTACCACACATAACAAAGCATGATATGGAATTTTAAAAATCTAAACTAGAAGCAATGAATGGTATTATCAGGAAAACATTGAGTTGATGGTAGGTCTAAGGTAATATAAGGTAGACCCGAAACCCACTGGATCCGCTATTCTGATATTAAAATTCAAAAGCAAAAATATTTTAGGTAAGTAACAAACATGACCCCGCAGTAGGACTGTCAATAGATCGGATATCCGATCCGAGAGTTAATGGAGCAGATATGAGTCACTTAAAATAAAATCCGATCCGAAAAAATCCGATCCGATATACATAATATATGGATTTAATAAAATCTGATCCGTAAAAAATCTGATTTAAATATATATATATATATATATATATATATAAGAATAAAAAACCACCGGATAGTCGTGCAAGTTATGTTCACGCATGTTTTTATTATGTGGTCTTTGATTTGAGAGGTTGAGTTCTACTCGTACTAATGTAATACAAAATTGTTCTCATTTTGTTTTGAGTTGGTGAGAGATAATGCAATTTAACTGTTTTGTTACTTATGCAGCATTTTGTGGCATTGGTATTGTTTAATGCAAGATTTTGATCTTGAATATTGCTGATTTATTAACATCCACTTTAGTTAAATTTAGGGATAGTTAGCTTAGTATTGTCTAAATAGTTTGCTTAAGAATAAACATTTTTTTGTTAATTGTGAATTGTTATTATTAGTGATTTTTAACATATTATAAATGCATCTTCTTTTTCTAAATATAAGAGAGCGGATCCGCTCTGATCCGAAAATCCTACGGATTAGGATATGGATCATACTTTAAAAAATCTAGCTATGATCCGATCTGAATCCGAATCCGCTAAAAATAAATGGATCAAGATATGAATCAAGGGCGATCCGATCCAAATCCGATCTATTAACAACCCTACCCCGCAGCAGTCAAACAATATGGTTCATGTCCATTCAATTTTTTTTAATATATAAAAAAAGATTTTACAAAATATTAAGAAGAATTTTTTTACTGCAAATATCTGATGTAATGATGTTACATTACCACACACAAATACAAATAATTTAATAAAGTCGAAAAGCAGATATTTATATAAAAATTCTGTTATAAGATGTCTTTAACAACCGCGCGAAGGGCGGTTTTTTCAACTAGTTAAAAATGAAAATAAAACTATTTTACTTTCCACCCTTTTTAAAATTAGGGAGTAAGGATTACACTCTTGCTACACGAGGAAAATAATGCTTTGCCGTTGGAAAGTCGTCAGTGAATCCCTGAAGGCCTGAACTACATATATATTATCTCTTTGAAAATGTCGTCTTAAAGAATTTCCAGTGGTAGAAATTGTAATTAGTACCTTTTTTAAAATTTTCACCAATGGAAAAGCAATTTAGTGGCAACAGCCATTTCACCAAGCAACTCTCCACAGGCTATAAGCTCTAAGAGCATCTAATGAAAGATAAGAATATATAATAAGCAACATAAAACCATCTAGAGAAACATAAAACCACATAAACAGTAAGCAACAACACAGGCATAACCTCTAATTTGTTTACTACATAAAAGTATATTTCCTATGGATATTGAAGATGTGGTAATTACCAAATTTATTGTCTAATTTTTTTAACAAGTCATATTCATTAACTAAAGTCAATTTTCTGTGTGTGTGTGTGTGTATTGACAATCTCTGCTAAATTCTAACTGGTATCTGCATATATAGCACAAAAGATCTCTACATAATCATTTTCACTTGATGCAATTTCCAAATGCAGTCTGTTTTTATGCCTTGAGATCATCAGACATGGCCGAAGGTATGCAATGAGTTGTTAAAATATCTGTAGTTGCAGCCTTCGCTTTTTTGGTCTGTAAGACCACAATCTACATTCAATGAGATTAAATGAATAACGGACAGAAGGACAAAGATAGATAGTATATATAATTATCGAGTAAAAATGATATTACAGGTAAAGCATGATTTATAAGACACGAGTGGAAGATAGAATTAACCTGTTGATGTTCAAGACTAAATTTCATGTATTCTTCATCACAGTTCTCTACCATATAAGCTAAGCTCTTCAGGTTCTTTACAGGTTTTCCATTAAAAGCGAGAACCTTCAAAAGTAAAGTTTAAATCAGAAAAGAAGTTTGTAGCTATACATAAATAATGTTATCTTCGGGCCTTGACAAAAGGCGTCATTTCCTTGCTGCCATTAATAAAAACTTCTTCTCAATATTATGTAAAAAAGTTTGTAAGCAATAACTTTTTTGTTACATGTAAGTTTGTACAAGATAAGGTTAAAAATATTGTATAACATGTCTATTTTCTTCAATTTGACATATTTATACATTATTAGAAAGAAAATTAAATTTTGTAAGTGTAGAATACTTTTCTATCAATCGTCTATGTAAAAAAACTGATACATCTTATGAACTCATTTCCGGCTTCTAGGCAATCATAAAACAAGTATTCTGCATAACAAAAATACTAGTAATAATAAATAAGATTTTATAAACCTGGGTGTTGACTATATCTTCATAGCCAATATTGATATCCGCCACAAGCACCTACAAAATTAAAAAAAGGGGGGATGCAATGAGCATTTACTCAGTGCACTTCATATTATTTAGCATATAAGACGTCTGTGGCGTCAGGGCATGGCAAAGAGGGAACACTAATGTTGCTGGAAAGGATTGATAAAGTAAATTTCACCTGAGAAAGAACAACTAATTGTTCATCAACTGATTGTGCCATTCCGTGTATATACTTGTCCAACAGCTTAACTGGAGCATCATAATCATAATCTTTTCCATACTACACACATCACAACAAGAGTCAGAGGAATATTAGATAAGAACCCTTAATAAGGTAATACATGGAACCCCGCAAATCTGGAACTGGTTGGAACAAAAACATCTACATATACAGGGCATCTAGTTCATGGTTAATGGGTCCGGTTAATGGGAATTGAAACCTCAATCCCATGTGTTAGTGTTTAGATTAGCAATTTGGTTGATTGGAATGAGAAATTCATTCCCTTTAAGTGGGTAATTCATTCCGTACATACTCTCTAGGATTCCATGTCATTCCCATCTAAACGCCCCTTTAGAAAGAGTAAAGATTGAGCAATAGCGTACCGTAGGTGACAAAAAGCAGGTAGCAGATCCAATTACATGATAGACATTGGTATGACCCTTACTTAGCACCATATATGAACTTACAGAAATCAGAATTGACCCTTAGTTGACACCATATATGAACTTCCAGAAATCAGAATAAGCGGTAAAGATAAACTTTTGAGGAAAAAAAATAGTTGTCTTGGAAAAAAATTTTAGACCCATTGCTTAGAATTAAAATTCCCACATAAATTCAAACAATGGTGAAGTAGTTTACAGATAAAAAAACTATTTTTATCTGTCTGAAAAACATAATTTGTTTCCGCTATTAATACCAGAAGGTGATGTGTTTGCCTTTTGCCTTAATAACAAGTCATAAGATATTTAGCTCTTATTAGTATTTGGTTAATTTGAATAGTATGAGGTGGGAATAAATGAGTTGGAATATATATACATTTTTTTATATATAAAATATATATACATTCTATATTGGTACAGTAATCAATAAATTTACAGCAAGCCAAATTATGTCAACAGACATTATATATATAGTATGTTCTTCAGATCCACCCAGTAGAATTATTACAGAAATCAGAATAAGCGGTCCGAGATAAACTTGCGAGGATTAAAAAACTATAGCTTGTAGTTGTCCATGCCAAGCAAACAGGTAGATATCAGGAAACTAGAAACAGTTGTCTTGGAAAAAAATTTTAAGACTCAATTGCTTAGAATTAAAATTCCCACAAAAATTCAAACAATGGTGAAGTAGTTGTTTACAGATAAACAAACTCTTTTTCCTCTCTGAAAAAAATATTATGTTTCCGCTATTAATACCAGAAGGTGATGAGTTTGCCTTTTGCCTTGAGAACAAGTCATAAGATATTTAGCTCTTATGTAGTATTTGGTTGATTTGAATAGTATGAGAATAAATGAGTTGGAAAAAATTTCAATTCTTTAAACAAAAGGGTTGACAGCATAGAACAAGATGAGAGTGACATGAAGAATAAGAACGCAATGAGGTAACCCATGTGAGAGATTGTTGGAACAAACTGAGGATAGTAATATGCTTTGATGGTTGCATAATGTTCTTATGATTTATTCCTTTCGGACCTACAAATGTGTGGAATTAGTAATCAGAGGGGGGGGGGGAGGTGATTCTTTACCCGATCACTTGTTTCTTTCTAGGAAAATTCATTACCTTACTCCTATACTTCCTATTCCCTAGACCCGCGATAGAGTTGTGCAAGGGGCCAAACATCTCTCATTGTCAATGAGCCTTATATAATTGGGAAATTCATTCATTTAATTTATTCGGTAAACACTTTATTTGTTTATGAATTCCTATCCATCTTTATCAGTGATCATTTTCCTAAACCAGCTTTTCAAGAAGTAAACGATTGGCACAGGTAGAGTCATACCTGAAGCAACTGAGAATGAAAGTAAGAATAATTAACCTATACATGTTTCAATTCAAATTTTAATGACATAATATCATATTCAATTATGACATCAAGTAACACTTCAACCCAGAGTAGTGCCACTTACACAGACCAAGTGCTACAAAATAGTAAAGAAAGATGTTTTTATAGTGAGTTAAGATGTGCATATTTGGCTAACCAAACATAGCGGTTACAAACCCCTAGCTGGATACATCAAATTTTATATAAATCAAGAAAAGATGCTTAGAAAAAAGGTAGAAATATTAGTAAAGCAAGGCATAGAGTAAAACAAAAAAGATTCCAAGGTAGTGTGACATATGGTGTACCTCTGAACGCAAATACGGAACAGACACAGCTGAAAAAACAAATCCAGCAACAATGTAATAAGAAGGTGGTTTTCCCTCAATGTGTGCTGGTATAAGCCTTGTGTGAGGTGCTAGTTTTATATCAAACTCCAGTGTCTCAGAATTACGGAGAATTTTAACTAGAGCCGTATCTCCAGTATATTTTTGGGAAACAAGGTAACTGAAACCTATGCGTTCTCCATCCCTGAAAGGAACTGAAATTTGACCCATGAGCGCAAATGATAAACAATGTTTTCTTGAAGGGTGGACTGATATTATTCTCGTACGCAAAGATGTAAATGAAGACTCCAGCACACAGACACCAAGACATTTGCTTTTATAAAACAAACATTTATGTTTGGCTATTCATATAATCTAACATATTATATATGTAAATGCAAGATATATAAATGGTTGAGAAACAGGTCAAGTCCCCAATATCCCTGCATGGAATTGAACATTAACCTGCTATCCGCTAAAAAAGGTTATCTGGATCAGTTGACTTATCTTGACATTGTCAGATAAATAGTTTGTAGTTTGCTGACCAGGTAAGCTACCTTTAGCCTTGAATAAGGCATTACAGCATTACCACGTGATTGGCACACATTCACAACCAAATGGTAATTAGTGCCTATTTGTTCTGGACACACCAGTGCTCATTATACAGGTTAAATGGTCACAAATATATTGAAAGACCTTCTATTCTGTGAAAGTGGTGATACAAAATGACCTACAGAATTTAAGTCACTGAGGTGCCATAATACAAGGTCTCGAGGATTATAAACAGTAAAGAAAATACTAGTAACATCCATATTGTATTTTACGTACAAGTATTTCCAAAATTACAGTATATCTGGTCAGAGTTCCATGATTGAGAGTGTTCCAGGAAACGGGATTCATTAAAACATCATAGGCGGATAAGATAAGGCTCACCTGTACCATCATTAGCAATATTAACCCCATCAAAGCTAAGGATAACATCAGATTGCTTTAAAAGATGAGATTCTGGAGCAGTAGGTAAAATCCTTTTTATGCGCACACCCTTCTGCTCAGGTTCCATTCCCATAGACATCCGAAGATCAGGATTCTCCATATTTTGCCACATAACTCCAAGAATTGGAAAACCTAACAATGAGAAGACGTCCAGAAATAAATAACTATGAGTAAACAAAGGTAGCACCCTCACATATTCTAACTTAGAATGGATTACTACACTAAGAAATGAGGGTCACGTCAAAACTTATATCTAACGGCAACTGTTCTCTAACATCAAATAAGATCTCAATCAATAGCAGAAACACGAAAAATATCATACCAGTATACATTCCATTGACTTCATAATCTTGAATAAAATGCAAAATTACTGGCGTTGGTATGACATAACCAATGTTCTCAGCATCGTCATGTTTAAGGGACTGAAATGCAATACCAACACACTTGCCGCTATCACTAAAGGCAGGCCCGCCAGAGTTTCCAGAGTTAATGGCGGCATCTATCTGCATATGTATCATGTAAGTGACAGATCATAACTTTGAAAATATGTACACTTGAAACAAGATAGTAATTGAATCTTACAACCTGAAGTCCAAGCAGTTCTGTAGCTCCATGAACATATGATAGTATCTCAATGCGAGACACAACACCGCTTGTCACTGAGATTGTGTCTCCGCCAATAGGGTAGCCTGCAACTGTGACAGCATCTTGCAATGCAGGCAATCCCCCAAATTCAAGAGGAGACACTCCTTTCCAAAATTCTTCATCGCTCACTGTCAATAGAGCTGTTGTTCCACAATGATGAAATTGAATCAGAATTAAGCTTCTGAGAATTTAGCAAAACCGCCCCAAATTTAAGTAAAAAGATAATGGTGGCCTAGAGGCAGTGCGATCAGGCAAAGATTGTGTTTCAATTGTGTGAACATTATAGAGTATTTGGGAGTCTCAATAATATCAAGTGGTAAAAAACCTTAAAAGTCTTAAACCACAAACAACAGCTTATAAGCTTGTACAAAAAGCATAAACAAAATCAAGGAAACACACTACATACCCAGGAAAAACTAAGGTCACATAAATGAAATCTAATATGAGAGACCTAATTCTCTACACCAGCAGTCCAACTTAAGCTTTTAACAAATGATATCTTGACATGATACAGCTACGAAAGCTACAAATAGAAACAACATGCAAATATTCTTCAGAAAGTATATAACATGTACAAAATATGAGCGGCGTTATCAATATGAAGTGAACTATTTTGGCATCAAAATACATATATATTGCCTAGAACCTGACTTGAAGTCTTGTGTTCTTTATTACTTATTGGACTTCATTTTCTGAATCAAGAGCAAGAAACAAATAGAGGTAATTAAAAACAAACTCATTTCTTCACAATCTCGGTATTCTACATAACAACACTAATACACAAGATTCATTTAACACTAAATTACTTGAAAAAAAAATGTACTCCACATAGCAAAAAAAAGAGAGGCAAGAGGTGAAAAATCGATACCTATATCACATTCGGTGGCAATAGCCAAAACAGTAGCTAAAAACTTGGTATCAGAGCCACGTTTCTTCAGCTTAATCTGAGTAAAATGCTGTACAGAATGTGCATTTGTTAAGACCCTTTTACCCCCAATCACAAACCCACTACTACTTGAACTATACTGTCTTTTTCTTTGCCATGGGAGTGAGTAATTAGGCTCTGTGTGTGTACAAAACACCTTCACCACCGCGTCCATTGATGGCATCACTTTTTTCATCGGCGGCGCGTTAAGTAACGCGCTGTCGCGGTGGTGTGGAGACGGGGTTTGTTGTTTACCTCGTTTTCTTTTGTTGGGTTTTTGTTTCTCCATTTTGTTTGGTTGATTTGTACTGTTTTATAACAACACCACTACAAAACAAAAGCCAGGTCTTCTTACTTGGTATCTTTCATCCGAATTTATTAATATTTGATAGTGTGCACTTAAATTAAGATTTGATGGATCAAATTTCAAAAAGTTGGATTTGGAAATATGGTAATATTCAGTATTAATTATAAAGAATTTTTTGAAATCCGGTAACATCTTCAAAATTTTATTTGATCTGATAATACTATATTTCTGTTGAATTTTATAGTAATATTTTCAATACTTTTGAATCTTGGCATTAATTCATCTGAATAAAAATTAACTGTAATTGATTGGTAAAAAAGAAATGTGTGTTATTTTTGTCCAAATGTAGTATCCTTTTTTAGAGTACACTGCTACTTGAATTGATGATATAAGCAAGCAGACAAGCTTAATGCAGAAACTGTTGATTTTTATTTGTGTTTGCACTGCAGAAACTATAAGCTTGTAGACATTTACAAACAGATTCAGCTCCTAGCCTCTTCTGCTTCACCCCACAGCACACTATAGAATGCCGATGCCACCATGATTTGGCCAATCAAACTGCACACTACACTCAACTGTTGCTCTGGCATTCTAGTATGTATGCCGTACAATATCACTTGTGTGAAATGATATTGAACCTCATTTACAGGCCTTACTTTTCAAGAACTGAGCTTCAAATACAACTGTACATACACTACTCATCCAAATCTATGTTGCTGAAAAGTTAACTGAACAAGAAACAAAGTTCCAGGATTCTTATTGCAACAATATTGCAGTCATCTCAATATCGGGTCCTAAAATCCAAGAATTTCAACTACTTTCCATGAAAAAGCCTGAAGATCTTAGAAAAGAAACAGGAAAATAAGCATAAGAAGAAAGCTATTGTTTATTTTTCTGGGAACTCCTGCACTTAGCTGTCTGGACTTAAGAACAAACATACTATTGTAAATATGCAGATTAGTTTAAGTTCGTGATTTGTTTCATAACTTGGAAATGGTATAAACATACATGAAAGATAATAGATGAAAACAGTATAGTTGCGATAATGTAAACAACAAACAGCATATTTAATCAAACAGCCGTTTACACGTTAGAATATGTATGAACAATGTGTGCTAAGGGATGTGTGAGTGTGCATATACTATGTGAATATCAATAAAAATGAAAGACATACATATAAACAAATGAATCTCCAAAATACAATCATGTTTAGAGATTTTATAAACCCAAATTTGCTTCAGAAGATATATCAGCGTTTTTGAGAGACTAACACCAAGACATATTAATCATTGCATGAACCGATAAACATTTAAACTTCTATAGCGAAATAGTACTTTAATATTTATCATGCTTGAACTTCACAAAACATGGTTGAAGAAACTAGGAAGTTCGAGAATGGTGCATGAAATCTAGAGTGCTGGTACAAATTGGTACAGTATTAAGTTAGACAGTCCCCTTGAGCAAAGTTGCGAAGAAAAGGTCATTCCATGCATCAATTGGACCTGGCAAGCACCAGTGAACACAGTCATGACTTCCTCTCTTCCATACATTGCCAAAGTGAACATCAGGATGCCCGTCAGGTCTCACTAACATTGCCCTTGTCACATCCAAAGCCAAAAGCCTCCTCTCTTCGACTCCCCTTCTTTTAGCTCTCTCCAACTCTTGAAGCTGAACTCCCCTCAATTCCATAGTCTCGTTATAAGTACTTATTAGTTTATAAGCATCGGCCAGTTCATGTAGAGGACTAGTCCGTATGCAGGATCCTCCAGCATTCCAACCCCCATTCTCAAAATGTCCAGGGGAGAATGTCCTTAACACTGTCGTTATACCCTTGAAACGTTCTGTGTACTTAAGAGCAGTTCTTATAGACATTCTGAGGGCAAACGTGGAATCGTACTTAGGAATATCCGGTTCACTACACGAAACACATCCAATCAGTGCACCACCTTGGTAAAGATAGAAGCGTCTCTGGAAAAACCAATGACCGCCAGATATAATAGCATAATCTAAAGTTGATGGAAGTTGTTTTATCCAAACTTCATGGACCTTGTCAAGATGTAGGGTATAGTTGTCTGTCTTTGATCCATGGCTGATAATTTCATCATCTTGTACAAGGAATGTAGTCCATAAAACCATAAGAGTGAAATTATGGTTTGGAAAGTGATATTTTGCAATCCTGCCATCTTCAGACCAGTATATGCTTAATGGAATTTCCCCCTGAAAATTTAAATTTTCAAAAATGTTCTTATAATGGAAAACTGAGAATTTAGAGTTCATTGGTCCCTCACTTCATAAAAATATATAGTAACTAATTGTTTTATCCGAATATGAATTTAATTGTTCCTACCAAAGATGTGAATTAAATTATACCAAAAATCAATAAATCTGCACTAAAAGGGGGATAATGAACAAAGATATTGTACCTCAAATAGTCAACAATAAATGAAATTCTTTAATAACACATTTGAAAAGAAAAGAAAGAAATATACTATGGGTTGAATAAAATTTAATAAAAAGATAAAGAACCTGGTACAAAAGACATAGCAGTGATTCCATGTGATTTCTAGCAACAGAGTCGCCGATGAATGCCATGGATTTGCCTCTAACAATCTCGAGAAACAACTTTGGATTAAACCTCGAAATTTGACAAGTATCAGGCTGCCATCTCCACTTGAGAAAATCTGTATCTACCCTTCCATTCAAGAAACAATTCCTTGAATCTCCTATTAGAGGACAACTTTTACTTGTATACAGAGGCTGCTCCATGTCCCTCATCCAGTGACCGCTAAACAAGTCACATTCTTGATAACCTGCAACATAAAAATCAACTTTATTTCCCCAAAAATTATTTTCCTAAATATGTGTATGTGTATTATTCTGTGTTTGTCTTCAAAGACATATATATATATATATATATATATATTAATTTAATTTAATGTAATGGCGGAACCGGATAGGGGCTAAAATATGGAGGCCTTCAAAAATACAGGCTTAGACGTTTTTAGAATTCTGGTTCCGACACTGTTAGAATGTAATGCATTGAGTGAAGTTGCTTACGCTGCATGAGAACGGGTATATGGTTTACTCGGGGTGTAACTTTGTTGAAGATGTTTAGAGTGTAGGGATAACTTAAAAAATAATAGGCGCATACAAAAATACAAACACAGCAGTAGACAGAAAAATAAGTCTTCATAGTTTTCATCAAAAGAAATGAAAATAATTCTTCCCTTTGTGCGAGAGAAGGGGGAGCCTTGTTCACTATCTACTCTATTTAAAAAGTGAACTCGAGGGCTTCTTCTTTTTATTTTTCTTGTTTTCTTGATTTTAATTTTTTGTTTATATGAAAGGTTGTGGTCTTTTTTCGGATTCCTGTCCGTTTGAAAAAATTAAGAAATTAAGTTTTAGTTATAACGTAAAAAGAATTCCATTTAAACTTTTTTCCTTTCTTTTTAGGATTCGTCTTCCGGTTAACTTTGCTTGATCTATCTCCCTCGAGGTTTTTTTAAGAAAAAAGTAAATTTCAGTAATCTTTTTATTCAGGATTCATCTTTTTATACTTCATTTCCTTTGATTGATTATAATAAAGAATTGGACTATAATAATATCTCCAAAACGGTCCATATCTTTATAATTTGTTTCTTAAAATAAGAATAAGAAAAATTGACAGTAGAGTAACTATTTTACTAAGCCCTTCTAAAACGATGTTTCGATTTTTTTTAATTTCTTATCTAATATTGATCATTATGAAGTTATGAATAATAAATTAAGAAGTTAAAAAAACCGTTATCTCGTTAAACATATTTACTTTAATGGGCCTCTTTCTCACTAAACATAAATATAACATCATAGAATTATATTATTTATAAGTCAATAATTAATGTAACATTTTTTATACTTAATGATATAAAAATTTGAAAAAATTACAAAAATATATATGAGAGTTGCCACCCCACCGATCTCGTCTTCTCATTTACTATGATATAAATTATATAACGATTTTAAAATATATTGAAAACATATTTATAGAAACTTATCTTTGTAATATTTCATTGGCTAAAAATTAAAAGAATTTTTTAGAAAATATAATAAGTTAATTTTAGGAGAAAGATAAGAAATAGTATTAAAAAGGAAATTCAGGAGAATATCAGTATGGTAAGTTGATTTAAAGAGAAATAATAAATTTAAGGAGAATATTATGATGACAAATTGATTTTTTAAAATCTTAATGAAAGATGTTGTAGAAACTTTAGAAAAATATTAGGAATGATGATAAATAATTATAAATATCTGTCTTTGTAATATTTCATAGGCTAAAAATTAAAATAATTTTTTTAGGAAATATTATAAAGTAAGTTGGTTTGAGGAGGAAGACAAGATATGGTATTAAACAAAACTGGAAAATATCAAAGGTAAGTTGCTTTAAAGAGAAAGTATGGTTTTAGGAGAATAATATGATGATAAGTTAATTTCAAAAATCTTAACGAAAGATGTTGTAAAATTTTTACGAGAATATTCTAAACGATAATAATATATTTAGGAGAATATAAGATAATTGTAATTTTTGATATTTATTAACTAAAAAAATTGAGAAAAATAGAATGAGACAATATGAGATGCACTACCTAAACGCTTTCGTCTTCTACTTTATATTAGTATACTAGTGTACTAAGTCGCGCTTCCCAACGGCCTTCTAAAATAATATTTTATGTTTTTTCGTATTTCTTATGTGACCTTGGTCATTCTGAAATTATGAATAATAAATATATATTATAAATCAAGAAGTTTAAATAGATGTTTCTCGTTAAACATGTTTACTTTAATGAGCCGCTATCTCATTATTCACAAATATAGTTTTATAAAAATATATTATTTATTAGTCAATAATCAATGTAATATTTTTTCTATTTAATTATATAAAAATTTAAGAAAATTAAAAAAATAGATTGACATGATGTAAGAGGCGTCACATCACCGCACTCCTCTTTTCCTTTATATATGTATAACATAATATAATGATTTTAAAAAATATTGAGAAAACATATTTACAGATTTCATAGGTTAAAAATTAAAATAAAAACTTTTAAAAAATATAATATAATAAGTTGATTTTTGGAGAAAGAGGCGAAATGATATTAAAAAGAAATTTAGGAGAATATGAAGATGGTAATTTGATTTAAAAATAAAGAAGAAGTTTTAGAACAATATTACGATGGTAAGTTAATTTCAAAATTCTTATTGGAAGATCTAGTGGAAACTTTAGGAAAATATTATGAATGATGATAAATATTTATGGATACATGTCTTTATAAAATTTTATACTTTAAAAATTATTTTTTTTTTAAAAAAATGGTAAGTTAATTTAAAAAGAAAGTAAGCTAATTTAAATGGAAAGCATACATTTTAGAGAATATCATGACATGATGGTAAGTTGATTTCAAAATTTTTAATATGTTGTAGAAATTTTTGAAAAATATTACGAATGATGATAATATATTTAGGATAATGTAAGGTAATTGTAGTTTTTGATATTTTATTTACTCAAAAAATTAAAAGAATTAGAAAAATAGAATGAGACGATTTGAGAGACACCACCTAAACGCCCCTTAAACGCCCCCGTCTTCTCTTTTATATAAGTATATTGATTGATGATTTTTGTTATTATGCTGCTATCTTTTCCATAGCCGGTAAATGTAAGCATATACAATATTAAAAAAATTATATTTGTTGACAGATTTTGGTAAAGGTCAGTTTTAAGTAAACATACTCTTTTATCTTAAAGTTATAATATTTGGAAATTTAGGAGTTGTTTTAATTATCAAAATGTACACTATATTAAATTTATATGTTTATACCTAATAACGAATACAAAAGAACACTTAGTGGGCTTCTACTGGTTTTCTCTGGTTAAAAACCCCAATCTCTTTATTTTCTTTTGCTCTCATTGATTTTTCTTCAATAAAATCAGTTTTATTTTTCTTCAATAAAGCCAATTTTTGGGTGTTCGCGTGTCTTTCCTTTTGTAGTGGTTATTTTGTCTTTGCTTTTGAGTGTTTTGTTATACTTTTGTTTAGTTATGTTTAGATTTATTCGGTGTTGGATCTGTTGAAAATAATTTTGGATCCGTTGAAAATGATTTTATTGATGTTTTTGGGAATCTGGAAAGCCCACATCAAATTTGAGACGGTGGTGATTATTGGAAAGGCCCACCTTTCACAACCAAATATTTTTCATCTTTTTACGGTTTATACTTTCGGCATGTTTATAGATGATATCCAGCATACAGATAACTAGGGTGTCGCTCCTCCAATTTCAATTTATGCGATTGAGGTTTCAGAACACAGAGTTAACACTGGGTTTTATGTGTTAAGGTCAATTTTGGATTGCTATTTTCAAGGATGTTGGTGTAGTTTGGATCTTTTGGGATGTCTTTTAATCTGTCTTTAACTTCAAGAATTTTTAAATTGTGTGAGTTAAACAATGCGGAAACAAAATATCTATTTATTTTAAGTATGCTATTTATTTTCAATCTGGTTGTATTGACTGTTGGGGTTTTGTCCCGGCTGTATTATGTTTTGATTAAAGAAAACTACATTTTGTTTGTAAAAAAACACTTAGTTAGAGATAAAGATTTGATCATATTAACAATTTTATGTATATGTATGATATTTATATTTAATTGCAGGATTTAATAAGTTCCAACTAATACCGACCTTCCGGGATACTGAAAAAATATATTCAAAATATAATATGTGTATATTTAATAAGTACAATATAGTTATAATTCTTTCTTATAAATTATGTCCCTCGTTTTGATAAATTTATAAATTCACCAGTATATTTAATCATAAATCACCATTTTTGCAAAAAGAGTAATTGAAAATTTTGAGATTATTGAAAGGTAGATTTTATTGAACTACATCTTCAAGATTAAACATTTAAGATCAATTACAGTATTAGAAATACAACTAATTATAAATGTCATGATTTTTTTTTCAAATATAATTTCCTCTCAATATTTTTAACAAATTCAATTTTCATGGATTACCTGATCTTACACGTTTTTAAAATATTAAATCATTTTCACATGTTTTTCTTCAAAAACTCAAATGAAAAATATATTTCTTAACAATTATCAGAGATTTTTTTATATTTATGTAACAACTCGGTGACTTTAAAATATGGCATATATGATAGATTTTGTTGAGGTTTTTTTTCGATTCCGATTCATCTTTTTTCAAATAGCTACTACAGAGCTCTCCTAATAATTACGACATCTCGATAAGTTTGATCTTCCTAACATTGTTTTCAATATTGTCAAAAGTGATATCCAAACTGGTATATATAACACTTTATACTTATCAACCTTGATACGCTATTAAATTTTCATGCATAATAATTCATTATCTAAAAAAGTTACAGTATGTATCGATAAGATGGATATTTTTCCCCTCCATAGTTGTAACAAACTCAAACACATATTCATCAATAAATCTATACTTATTTTACACGAGCTAACTTCTCTACTTGTAAACACTTCGCATCAATATTCACAATCTGTTGATAATAATTCACATCTCTTGATTCTACGCAATAATAATCAACTATCTCGAAAAAATTCTTTAATTCTGAAAAATAAGAATTCGGGAAACAATCAGTGCAATTTGCATTATTTACTAAGTAAAAACTTATCATTGTAAATAGTGCTTTTTTACACTTGTTGAGACGTCTTCACTTCATGCTCATTGGAACAGTGTCAACCATATAATTATTAATTGAATTTTAAATGATGTAAATGACTATATTTGCAATATATGAACCATATGAGTAGTGATGCTACTATTTAGAATCAATTAATGAAAGACTCTCAGTTGTTTATGGTCATTGCTTTTATAAAATACAACGTGACGTGCTTAATCTTGAACAAGGCAATGATAATGTTTCCTGCAAAATTTTATTTCCACAAACTCAAAGTCTACTAAGATGAGTTTAAAACTCTGTCCCTTATTATTTGTTGTACATATTGCTATATATATTTGATAATGTCATGACTAATATTATTTATGTTTAGTTTTCAGATCTTACTTAAACAGGACAAATCATTACTTAACTGAAATGAGCACTTATACTGAAGTCAGAACTTAAGTCATCAGTACTTAAGGTTCAGGAGATATTTATCAGAAGATAATATCAAGACTTAAAGGAAACGTTCAGATAAGGAAGGCGGCTGATTAAAGGAAGAGAAGATCGAGACAAACGTAAGAAGAGATATGCATGAAGAAGGAATTCTATGAAGAATATAATACTTGGAAGAAAAGAAATCTGATTGATATATTTTAGGAAACAAAATTATATTCCATATCAATTAGCGATTATCTTGTAACTGTATAGTATATAAACACAGACATACGGTTTATACTATAAGTGTTATCATTATCGAGAATATTATTCATTGTAACCCTAACAGCTCTCGTGATATTTGTTCATCACTGAGAGAGGATAGTTCCGTACTGTAACAGAGTTTATTGCTTTGAATAAAGTCTGTTTTCTGTTACTTGTGTTATTAGAATTCGATTTTATTGTGCTATACACTGTATTCACCCCCCTCTACAGTGTGTGTGACCTAACAAGTGGTATCAGAGCCTATCTGTTAACACACAAACAATTTAAGATCCAAAAACAATCATGTTTGAAGTAGAAACTCCAACTAAGTCCACCAAAACTGAAGAACCTCCAAAAACACAAATCCATAGACGATATGAGACTATTAGAGTTCCCATTCTGAAGCCATCTGAATATCCCGTATGGAAGGTGAGGATGACCATGTTTCTGGAAGCAACTGATCCAGAATATCTTGACAGAATCAATGAAGGGCCTCACAAACCAACCAAGCTCGCAGTTGCAGTTGCAGGTGAAACAACAAAGTCAGTACCAAAGGAGAAGATAGACTACACTGCTGAAGATATCGCTTTAATTGCTAAGGATGCTAAGGTACGACACTTACTGCATAGTGCCATTGATAATGTAATGTCAAATAGGGTAATTAACTGCAAGACTGCAAAGGAGATATGGGATGCCTTGGAAACAAGGTGTCAGGGAACTGATTCGATTAAGAAGAACAGGAAGACAATACTCACTCAAGAGTATGAACACTTTGACTCAAAGGCTAATGAGTCATTGACTGATTTATATGATAGATTTGTCAAACTCTTGAACGATTTGTCACTGGTTGATAAGGAGTATGATCTTGAAGATTCAAACCTTAAATTCCTGTTAGCTCTTCCTGAAAGCTGAGATTTGAAGGCAACAACTATAAGAGACAACTATAATCTTGATGAAACGACTCTTGATGAAATTTATGGGATGCTCAAGACTCATGAACTTGAGATGGAACAAAGAAGCAAGAGGAAAGGAGGAAAGTCAAGGACAGTTGCTCTTAAGGCTGAAGAAGAATCCCCCAAGGCAGCTACCTCAAGGAAAGGCAAGGGAAAAGCGCTCATCACAAAGTCTGATACTGAGTCATCAAGTTCTGATAGTGATGATGACTCAGAATCTGAAAGCTTGCTTGAGACGGATGCTGATGAAGAGATGATGAAGCTGTGTGCTCTTATGGTGAAAGGAATCACAAAGATTGCATATAGGAAGTTCAGGAAGGGAAAAAAGTTTTCCAGGAAAGGTGCAAGTTCTGATATGAAGAATTTCAGAAAATCTGAAGGCAAAAGAGGGAAGTCTGATAGAGGAGATTACACAAATGTCAAATGCTACAATTGTGGTGAGAAAGGCCACATATCTCCTGATTGCAAGAAAGTGAAGAGTGACAAAGGCAAGGCTCTTGTCACAAAGAAGAAAAACTGGACAGATACCTCAGATTCTGAAAGTGAGGAGAATTATGCCTTGATAGCAAATGCTGATATGGCAAGTGCTGAAAGCAGTTGTGAAGTTGCTGAGTTAAAGGTACCTCAAACTACTTATGCCTTTCATACTGATGATATTAATGAGTTGAGAAGATATCTTAAAACCATGTTCATTAGCTATAGAGATCAAACTTTAACATGTGAAAGATTAACTTCTGAAAATCTTGCTTGTAAAAAGAGGAATGATTATTTAGAAAAAGAGTTAGTCATGTTCCATCAAACTCAGAAAGATAGAGATGATGCTTTCTATGTTAGGGATGAATTACTCAAAATGAATGAATCTCTAAAAACTGAGTTAGAGAAGGAAAGAGAGATTACCAGGACTTGGACTAACTCTGGCAGAAAAACTCGGAATTTGTTAAGTAGTGGAAACTGGAAAGAGGGCTTAGGTTATGGAGATGATAAGAATGATAAAGGAACTGTAGAAATTAAGCCTATAGTTGTTAAACAAAAATCAAAGTTAAAACCTGTTAAGTTTGTAGCTGTAAAGTCTGATACTGAGAAATCAGAAGTTAAAAAGGAATTAACTTCTGACAAACTAAAACAGGAAAAGACAATTGAAGTAAACGTATGCTTAATGACAAAGAAGCAGCTTAAACATAAGCTGAAATAAGTTAAGAATGCAAACAAGGTAAAATCACCTAGGAAAAATAGGAATGGAAAGGAAGGTGTGAATAAAAGCAATGATTATAAACCTGTACCTGATGCTTCTAGAAAAACGTGTCATAATTGTGGAAGTTCTAACCATCTGGCTTCTTTTTGCAGGAAGAATAAGAACATAAACTCCTTACCTTCAAAGTCAGGAGTTAAGAGTCAGTCTGTTAGATATAAGCCACAAAATTCTTATTTTCATTGTGGTAGTTTATGGCATTCCATTTATACTTGTAAGGAATATCATAGTTTGTACTATGATTATTATCAATTAAAACCTTCTTTAAAGAAAGTTAGCATTGTTCCTTCTAGTATAAGTTCTGATACAAAGTCTGATAGTGTAAATACTGATAAGAAAAATGTTAACATAAACTCTGATGCTAAATCCGCTACAAATGTTAACAAACTTAATAAGGTCATAGGATTCAAGCAAGTATGGGTCCTTAAAATTAATCATTAGTGGTCGTTGTAATTGCAGGGCAACAGGAAAAATATCCTAGTTCTGGATAGTGGATGTTCAGGACATATGACTGGAAATAAAGCCCAGCTATCAGACTTTGTGGAGAAAGCTGGCCCAAGTGTTTCTTATGGAGATGGCAACATTGGAAAAATATTGGGATATGGCAATATCAATCTTGGGAATGTCATCATTAAAGAAGTAGCTCTGGTCTCAGGAGTTAAACACAATCTGCTGAGTGTTAGTCAAATCTGTGACAGAGGTTATCATGTGGATTTCTTTGAAGAACACTGTGAAGTTGTAAGTAAATCTACAGGCAAAGTTGTTCTGCAAGGTTACAGGCGTGGTAACATTTATGAAGCCAAGCTTTCAACAAGTACTGATGGTTCTGCAATCTGTCTGATGAGTAGAGCATTAATTGAAGAAAGCTGGAAATGGCACAATAAACTTTCTCATTTAAATTTCAACAATATAAATGATCTGGTCAAGAAAGATCTTGTGAGAGGACTGCCAAAGTCAGTATTTGCTTCTGATGGCCTTTATGATTCTTGTCAGAAGGCTAAACAAAGGAAATCTTCATTCAAGAGCAAGACTGAATCATCAATTCTTGAGCCTTATCATGTGGCGCCCTCCAAACCCGGGTCAGAAGTTTGGGATCCACACATACACCTTATTTATAACCTGTTTATAACAATAATAAAGATAATAATAATATATGCAGTGACCCTACTTACCAACCACCACGGACCGCAACAGGTTAAAGTATGCACACAAGCCAAACACACTAATATATTACAAACCGTTCAAATCCCAACTATTTCAAACTCAAATTGAGTATTAAACATTATTACAAACTTTTACAAACTTAAATTATTCCAAAAGAAGCCTACTAGCTCAGCTTTCTCAACCTGAACCCCTAGCTCTCGCGCTGGACTGGGGATCCTCTTTACCAACTGGTTCCTTTTTAACTGGAAAGAATATAAACAACATCGCACAAATGAGCTAACTAGCTCAACAAGTCACAATGACAAAACTGAGAATAATGATCATCAGGTGAATATGGTTATGATATCAAGTGAACAATGGATTATGATTTAGAATTGGATATTATACTTTTAATTTAAAAAACCAAGGTTAGGCTACTGATCAGTCACGCACTAACCCCGAGCAAGGCACACAGCATTGCTCTAACTACTGGATCCAAGGCACACATTGGCCTAACTTGACCATTATATGGTCTGACCATGAATCTGGTCCACAATTTTATAAAAACAATCCAATTCTAACATAATAACAGAATATGCAATAGTAAACAATAACCGAAATCATTAACAACAATAAATGTTTAACAATGAAAGAGTTTCAATCCTTGTAAGGATCAACCAGGTACTTTCAAAGCTTGAATGCTGGGTAAGGAAAGAATTGGATAACAAAGGAAACAACGTTTCAGGGTTTCAAGGATTTGGTCTTTCAAAGCATAAGATATCATGGATTGAGTATATAGTAATCCAGTTCAGTGTCTGGTATTTAGTTTGTATGTATTTGTGGAGTAGTATCGTAGATTTGTGGTTCGTGTTTGGGTATACAATTATCAATGGCTTAGAAAGAATATGGTTCATGGCTCAAGAACAATAACTGAAATCAGGATTTAGGTTTCCGTGCTTCAAAGCACTTGCAATGTCAACAAGACTATCAAGAATTACAATATCTCGAGAAAGTTCAGAACACATGCCTGGTATTAGCTTACTACTCTGCACTCGCTTCCAATCACAACCGTCTTACTCTTCAACTATCTGTTTTCCTTTCCTACGTCTTGCCTCTTCTGCTCACATATCATAAGCATCTATCAATCATCAACTCACAAGATTCTATTCAACACATACTTCTATCTACCCTCCGTTTTACCCAAATCCGATTAACGGATTGTAATCTATGCAATAATCAAGTAAACACCGAATATATACACCGATAGTCAATTAATAAGTCATATATAGCACATAATACATCACGTAATCAATGATATATTATTTATAAAGAAGTCTAGGGTCATAAATAGGCTTTCTGGTATTTAAAATGATTTTTAAAACATTTTTCGGAATTAAAACGGGTCGTTGGATCAATTTCGGGTTAATAAACAGGGTTCGGTTGGCCCATTCTGGCTCCGAAATAATTTTAGAATAATTATCGAGCCTTGGAAATAATTTAGAATAATATTTTAAAGCTCGAAACTATTTTTCAGAATTTTTAAATCATTTTTAAATAATTAAATCTAATTAAATAACTAATTAAAATCAATTAATAATTAATTAAATCAATTAATCAATTAATTTTCGAATTAATTGACTAATTAATCAATTAAAAATTAACTGAAATTAATTAACTAATTAATTCAGATTTATTTGTGAATTAAAAATAATTTTCGGAATTAAAATAATAATTTTTAGAATTTTCAGAAATTAAAAACGAATTTTTATAATAAAAATAAATAGGAAATATGATTTTTAAACATTTTTAAAACAGAAATCCAATTTTTGCAAAGTCTGTAAACTACAGGGACCAAACTGCATCGTTTTCAAAACTATAGGTACTAAACTGTAATTTTCCAGGGGGTCGCCGGAAAATAGTCGGGTTCGCCTGAGAACACGTTCCCGGCGTCCTCACCCCACCAACACCTCCAGATCACATCTACACCACATCAGGAACACAACCATGCAATTAATTCATCCTAACAATCCCTGAGTTGGCCGGAATTTGGCCGTGAAGTTTTCCAGTTTCCGGCGAACATCGGAAAACTTCAAAACACAACTCCCTTCTCTACAGACCTCGTTGGTTCATGAGACTTATACGACTAGATTGCAAATTTCACAGAGAACACAACCCACTATAACACAACATCAATCTATCACAGAATAAGAAACCCCCAAATTTCAATTAAGAACATTCATACGGGTTATAAACCCTAATTTTGAAATTCGAAAATTAAACCCACTTTTGAGCATGTTATTGAACTCCAAATCAGACGTATAACATATGAAAATCATCAGGAAAACAAGCTCTACAACATGCAATCATCAAATCATACAAATAATCATCCGAACAAAAATTCAAATTTTTAATAAAATAAATTCGAAAATAAATAAATTTTTAGAAAAATAACCTTGATTTCTGCAGTGAAACAAAGCTCAGAATCTGATAGAACACCTCAAATCCTTCGTTTTGGTTACTCAAGCTTTAAAAACAGAGATCGGTAACGCCTTCGTTTTGCTGTTTGATTCTTAGAACAGTTTATGTAATTAGGGTTTTTCTCTGAAAATTATATAATTAACTATCTGCAAAGATTTTGATACGAAATAAAATACGGTAAAAGGCTATTTATAATTACGGAAAATTTGTATCCCGTTGGATCATTCCGGATATAAAACAGTACGTTTATCTGTAAAAACTAATTCAAACGGTATCGGTTTTCGGGATAATTATCCAAATCAGTACAATTTGTACTGCGGTCTTGGTCTCAGCGCCTGGTTACACGTATTACGAAGTGATAATTGGGATAGTTTAATAAAAAGCTCCCGTTTATCGAAAATACGGGTTTTATTGATTTACCGAAACGAATATTGTATCGAAAATGTTGCGCCGGGACCCGCGCAGGACAAACCGTACGCCGGATCGAAAAAGTCGAAACATGGAATATGCTCGGAATATTACAGTTAGGTTAGGAAGGAGTTCTCAAAAGAGTTTCGGGTTCCAAAAACGTAACAACGGTTGACGTCGGCTGGTTCCCGTTTTTATAAAATAGATTTTAATTACCCGGAAAAAGATTTTAGAAATTTCATATGATTCTTATAAATCCATAAACCAACATAAAAATAATTAGGAAGATATGACAATTATCTATATTTTATTTTGGACATATAAAAATTAAAATACTCAATTAATATTATTTTTGAATATTCAAGTACAGATAACACTTAACAACTAACTCACAGAATAGATACTGAACACACATAATAATTATATAATAGCAAAAATAATTACACGATATATCCTGGATATTACATCCTTCCCCCCTTAAAAGGATTCTGTCCTCAAAATCTCTAAGAAAACAAATAAGGGTATCTTTCTCTCATATCACTTTCTAACTCCCAGGTTGACTCTTCAACCTTTGGGTTTCTCCACAATACTCTTACTAACATTACCACTTTATTTCTCAATACTTTCTCTCTTTCTTCTAGAATCTCTATCGGACTCTCTACATATGATAAATCTGCTTGAAGTTCTATTGGCTCATATTCTATTACATGCCTGGAGTCTGGATTATATTTCTTAAGCATCGATACATGAAAAACATTGTGAATGTGCTCCATGTGCGGAGGTAACGCCAATTCGTAAGCTACTTTGCCAACGCACTTTAGGATCTCAAAAGGTCCGACATATCTTGGGCTAGGTTCCCTTTCTTTCCAAACCTCGTTAGTCCTTTCCATGGTGATACTTTCAGTAATACCAAGCTTCCTTCGTCAAATTCCATGTCTTTCCTTGACTGGTCTGCATATTTCCTCTGACGATCTTGAGCGGCTGTTAATCTTTTCTGGATAAGTTCAACAACTCCCTTTGTCTGCTGTACCAGTTCAGGTCCAAGTATCTTGCGTTCTCCTACTTCGTCCCAATATATTGGAGATCTATACTTACGTCCATAAAGGGCTTCATAGGGTGGCATTCCAATGCTGGCATGATAACTGTTGTTGTAAGCAAACTCTACCAGAGGTAAATGTTCGTCCCAACTTCCTTTGAAATCGATCGCACAAACACGTAACATATCCTCGATTGTCTGGATCGTTCTTTCACTTTGGCCATCCGTTTGGGGGTGATAAGCTGTACTCATATTCAGTCTTGTTCCCAAACATTCTTGAAAACTCTTCCAGAATCTTGAATTAAACCTTGGATCTCGATCAGATACGATAGACACTGGAACTCCATGACGAACTACAATTTCTTTCAAGTATATATGGACTAACTTGTCGAGCGAAAATCTTTCATTTATAGGCAGAAAATGAGCTGACTTGGTAAGTCTATCTACTATAACCCAAATGGCATCATGATTAGCCCTTGTCCTTGGTAATCCAACTATGAAATCCATGGTAATATGTTCCCACTTCCATTCTGGAATCTCCAATGGTTGTAGCAATCCGCTTGGTCTCTGATGCTCTACTTTAACTCTCTAACAGGTATAGCATTTGCTAATCCATTCCACAATTTCCCTCTTCATATCTGGCCACCAATAATTCTTTTTTAAATCTCTGTACATTTTGGTACTCCCTGGATGGATGGAATATCTTGAACTATGTGCTTCTTGTAAAATTTCATTTTTCAGCTCCGTCACTGGTGGAATCCAAATTCTTGAGGAAAACCTAAGAATACCTTGATCATCTTGTTGCGTGCATAATTCCTCACCTACCAAACTATTTATATCTTGATCCATTACCTCTTTCTGGCATTTCTTTATTTTCTCCAATAACTCCGGTTGAAAAATCATACCGTACACTTTTGCTTCCTCAGGCTTGCAAATTCTAATCTCCAATTCCAATTTTTGAAATTCTTTATATATCTCTTCAGGTACGGATAATACATTTAACTTTTCCTTCCGACTTAACGCATCTGCTACAACGTTTGCCTTACCGGGATGATAATTGTTCGAGCAATCATAATCTTTGATCAATTCTAACCATCTCCTTTGTCTCATATTAAGTTCCTTCTGGGTAAATATATATTTCAAACTTTTGTGATTCGTGAAAATTTCACACTTTTCTCCATACAAATAATATCTCCAAATCTTCAAAGCGAAAACTATAGCTGCTAACTCCAAATCATGAGTAGGGTACTTCTGTTCGTGTGGTTTCAATTGCCTTGACGCATACGCAATCACCTTGTCGTGCTGCATAAGAACACATCCTAATCCTTTGTAGGAAGCATCGCTATAAATTACGAAATTCCCTTGATCGTCTGGAAGTGACAAAACAGGTGTTGTGATTAATCTCCGCTTCAATTCCTGAAAACTTTCTTCGCACTTGTCATTCCTTATAAACTTTTCATTCTTTCGTGTAAGCATTGTCAATGGTGTTGCAATTCTTGAGAAATTCTGAACGAATCGTCGATAATATCCTGCCAATCCCAAGAAACTTCTTACCTCAGTGGGTGTTCTCGGTCTTTCCCAATTCGTAATTGCCTCGATCTTTGCCGGGTCCACTTTGATCCCTTCGTTACTGACTATGTGTCCTAAGAACTGAACTTCCTGTAGCCAAAACTCACACTTCGACAATTTAGCATATAACTTCTTTTTCCTTAAAATTTCCAAAGCTGTCCTTAAATGTTCCGCATGATCCTCCTCCGTCTTTGAATAGATCAAAATATCGTCTATAAATACTATAACAAACTTGTCCAAATATTCCTTGAAAATTCTGTTCATCAGGTCCATAAACGCTGCTGGGGCGTTGGTCAATCCAAAAGACATCACTAGAAATTCATAATGCCTATACCTTGTTCTGAAAGCTGTCTTTGGTATATCTTCTGGCTTGATCTTTAGTTGATGATATCCCGATCTTAAATCAATTTTGGAGAAGTACTTGGCTCCCTTCAATTGGTCAAACAGATCATCGATTCTGGGTAACGGATACTTGTTCTTGATTGTCAGCTTGTTGAGCTCCCTATAGTCGATGCACAGTCTCATGCTTCCATCTTTCTTCTTGACAAATAATACCGGGGCTCCCCACGGGGATACGCTGGGTCTAATTACTCCTTTCTCTAACAATTCCTGCAATTGCTTTGCTAGCTCTTTCATCTCAACAGGCGCCATTCTGTACGGGGCCTTGGACACTGGTTCTGTTCCAGGTGCTAAGTCGATCGCAAATTCAATTTCTCTATCTGGAGGAAGTCCTGGTAACTCGTCGGGAAATACGTCTGGAAATTCATTCACTACTGGAATATCTTCAAGTTTTGCTGGCTCCTGACTTCTGTCGATCACATATGCTACGAAATGCTCACATCCTTGTCGTAGTAACTTCTTGGCTTGAATCATCGTTAAGAACTTCTTTACTTGTTTCTGACCTTTGAACGTTACTATTCTTTCGTCTGGCATTTTCACCATTACTTTCTTATTTCGACAATCTATCTGAGCATCATGCTTAGATAACCAATCCATTCCTAATATCACATCAAATTCTCCTAACTTAAATGGTATCAAATTTACACAAAACTTATTACCAGAAATCTCAATCTCATAATTTCCACAAACTTGGTTCACAGTTACACGTTCTTGATTTGCTAATTCCACAGTCATTATTTCATTTAAGCACTTAACTGGACAGTTTAATTTACTAACAAAATCTTGTGAAACAAACGATCGAGTTGCTCCCGAGTCTATTAACACTTTGGCACATAAATAATTCACATTAAGCGTACCTGCCACAACATCCGTATCCTGGATCGCATCCTTCACCAACATGTCAAAAACTCTAGCCCTTGGAGTCTCATTCACTGTTGGGGTAGATCCCATAATTCTCAATGCATTACTAACTGGGGCTGGTGTCTTGCAATCCCTGGCCATATGTCCTGGCTTCCCACTCTTAAAGCATGTAAATCCAATGACTGGAACTTTCACTGCTGGATTCCGGATAGGTTGATCCTTATTTGCTGGCTCTCTTGCTGGCTGATTTCGGCACTCCCTCGAGTAGTGCCCTTTCTGGTTGCATTTAAAACATACCACATTCAACTTGTTACAAACTCCTCCATGCTTCTTTCCACATACTTGACAATCTAGAAAAGTTAATCTCAACTGATTCGGCTGATTCACATTAGCTGAACGATTGCCCTGGCCTCCGTCTCCTACATTTTGTCTCCTGAAATTAAAATTTCTCCCTGGCTGAAACTTGCCCTTCTTAAAATTTGGAAACTTCCCTGTTTGTGACTGACCCTCACTTCCCTCAACTTTCCTTTTCTTGATTTCCTTTTCTTTCTGGAACATCTCACTCTCTGTCTCTGCAATCATAGCTTTCTGTACAACCCCGGCATAAGTATCCAATTCAAAAATAGCTACCTTCCCTCTGATCCATGGCTTCAAGCCTTGCTGGAATCTCTTAGCTTTCTTTCTATTAGTATCAACATACGATGACACATACCTTGACAATTCCTCAAACTTCCCCTCATAATCTGTTACCGACATGTTTCCTTGCTTTAATTCTAAAAACTTCAGCTCCATTTGATCCTGAACAAACTGAGGAAAATACTTTTCTAAAAATAATTCCTTAAACCTTTCCCAAGTAATAACATCTGTGCCTTCCAATGTCTTCACCATTTCCCACCAATAGGTGGCCTCATTCTTCAAATAGTAACTTGCAAACTCAACCTTCTGTTCTTCCTTTACTTTCACTAAGGCAAATGCCTTCTCTATTTCCTTTAACCAAACATTTGCTTCAATTGGCTCTAAGGAACCCTTGAATTCTGGTGGGTTTACTGCCTGAAAAGTTTTGAAGGTTACCTGGGGATTGGTCTGTCTTTGTTGTTGTTGTGCCAGGTGAACTGTTTGTTGGGCCAAGATTTGAAGAATCTAGGCTATTGCTGGGTCTATAGGTCCTGGGTTTACATTCGGGTTTGTATCATCTTGATTGTTGTTGTTGTTGGTTTCTTCATTCTGGGTGTTGGTGCGGGTATTTCTTTTGGGAGGCATTTTCTGTAAAGAATCAATCAATTTATTTAGCTTTTGAATCAAATATTTGCATAAAAGAAAAGTTTTGTAAAACAGGAATATCTCTTTTTGAAAACAGTTGTAACTAAGTAAATTGCATGCTTCTTTACAGAATATAAACAGTTATGGAAAACAGGGTACATGGTATCACATGGTATAACTGGTGTAATAAATAAGGTAAGGTAAAACAGGTGCAATAAAATAAATGACAGTGCTGGAAAGGAAAAAGGTACTGATATATATAGATCAAAAGTTTTAGGGTAGTACAAGCGTAAAGACGCTTCGAAAGTAAAAGCAAAAAGGGTACAACAACCTACTCACTAGTCAGCATCGCTAGTCTATAAATAAAACTCAAGAGTCTACTGATACACGCTACACACTACTGTCCATACTACATAATCATAACAACACTACTCAGCATCTTCATCTCAAAATCTCTAACTCATAGCAAATCTGGACCTCCTATCTCCTCAAGCTCCTCTAGAACCCACTTAGCCCACTCCACTAGGAAATCAGGGGTGATGTCCTCATATGTAGCCTCAGCAATCCTTACAGCAGCTGCTCTATGAAACGCCTGGAGCCTCTCCCTAAGTCGCCTCTCACCACTCCCCATCTCTCTGGTATGCATGATATGCAATAACTCCTGGATCTGACCCTGTAGGAATCGCTGCTCCATAAGGCAAGCCTCAAACTGATGATATGGGACAGGATAGGAAGAGAACTGGAAAGGTACTCCTGTGACTGAATGACTAGTAAAGCCTGAATCAGCAGGTGGGGGTCCTCTAACAGGTGGCCTCATGCCTGGAGGTGGAATAGCCTGCAATGGTACGGGCTGCAACACCGGTGGAGGTAAAATAGCCAATGCTGGTGGAATAACAGGACGTGGATCCGATACTGGTGCTCCAACTGAAGGCTCTGAGTGATCAGCTGATACGAGAATAAAAGAGTCGGCCATCTCTGTTATCTGAAATCATATCGTAATATAAGAATCTCGTACCACGACGCAAACTATACTAATACCGGTTATACCATAACACTCAACCTCTCGACGTTTTATCATCCTATACCTTACTTCTAATCCTATCCCTCTACCCATTCCCATCAACCTAGGCTTGTGTCAGTGACTTATAACCTATAGCTCTGATACCAAACCTGTGGCGCCCTCCAAACCCGGGTCAGAAGTTTGGGGTCCACACATACACCTTATTTATAACCTGCTTATAACAATAATAAAGATAATAATAATATATGCAGTGACCCTACTTACCAACCACCACAGACCGCAACAGGTTAAAGTATGCACACAAGCCAAACACACTAATATATTACAAACCGTTCAAATCCCAACTATTTCAAACTCAAACTGAGTATTAAACATTATTACAAACTTTTACAAACTTAAATTATTCCAAAAGAAGCCTACTAGCTCAGCTTTCTCAACCTGAACCCCTAGCTCTCGCGCTGGACTGGGGATCCTCTTTACCAACTGGTTCCTTTTTAACTGGAAAGAATATAAACAACATCGCACAAATGAGCTAACTAGCTCAGCAAGTCACAATGACAAAACTGAGAATAATGATCATCAGGTGAATATGGTTATGATATCAAGTGAACAATGGATTATGATTTAGAATTGGATATTATACTTTTAATTTAAAAACCAAGGTTAGGCTGCTGATCAGTCACGCACTAACCCCGAGCAAGGCACACAACATTGCTCTAACTACTGGATCCAAGGCACACATTGGCCTAACTTGACCATTATATGGTCTGACCACGAATCTGGTCCACAATTTTATAAAAACAATCCAATTCTAACATAATAACAGAATATGCAATAGTAAACAATAACCGAAATCATTAACAACAATAAATGTTTAACAATGAAAGGGTTTCAATCCTTGTAAGGATGAACCAGGTACTTTCAAAGCTTGAATGCTGGGTAAGGAAAGAATTGGATAACAAAGGAAACAACGTTTCAGGGTTTCAAGGATTTGGTCTTTCAAAGCATAAGATATCATGGATTGAGTATATAGTAATCCAGTTCAGTGTCTGGTATTTAGTTTGTATGTATTTGTGGAGTAGTATCGTAGATTTGTGGTTCGTGTTTGGGTATACAATAATCAATGGCTTAGAAAGAATATGGTTCATGGCTCAAGAACAATAACTGAAATCAGGATTTAGGTTTCCGTGCTTCAATGCACTTGCAATGTCAACAAGACTATCAAGAATTAAAATATCTCGAGAAAGTTCAGAACACTTGCCTGGTATTAGCTTACTACTCTGCACTCGCTTCCAATCACAACCGTCTTACTCTTCAACTATCTGTTTTCCTTTCCTACGTCTTGCCTCTTCTGCTCACATATCATAAGTATCTATCAATCATCAACTCACAAGATTCTATTCAACACATACTTCTATTTACCCTTCATTTTACCCAAATCCGATTAACGGATCGTAATCTATGCAATAATCAAGTAAACACCGAATATATACACCGATAGTCAATTAATAAGTCACATATAGCACATAATACATCACGTAATCAATGATATATTATTTATAAAGAAGTCTAGGGTCATAAATAGGCTTTCTGGTATTTAAAATGATTTTTAAAACATTTTTCGGAATTAAAACGGGTCGTTGGATCAATTTCGGGTTAATAAACAGGGTTCGGTTGGCCCATTCTGGCTCCGAAATAATTTTAGAATAATTATCGAGCCTTGGAAATAATTTAGAATAATATTTTAAAGCTCGAAACTATTTTTCAGAATTTTTAAATTATTTTTAAATAATTAAATCTAATTAAATAACTAATTAAAATCAATTAATAATTAATTAAATCAATTAATCAATTAATTTTCGAATTAATTGACTAATTAATCAATTAAAAATTAACTGAAATTAATTAACTAATTAATTCAGATTTATTTGTGAATTAAAAATAATTTTCGGAATTAAAATAATAATTTTTAGAATTTTCAGAAATTAAAAATGAGTTTTTATAATAAAAATAAATAGGAAATATGATTTTTAAACATTTTTAAAACAGAAATCCAATTTTTGCAAAGTCTGTAAACTACAGGGACCAAACTGCATCGTTTTCAAAACTATAGGTACTAAACTGTAATTTTCCATGGGGTCGCCGAAAAATAGTCGGGTTCGCCGGAGAACACGTTCCCGGCGTCCTCACCCCACCAACACCTCCAGATCACATCTACACCACATCAGGAACACAACCATGCAATCAATTCATCCTAACAATCCCTGAGTTGGCCGGAATTTGGCCGTGAAGTTTTCCAGTTTCCGGCGAACATCGGAAAACTTCAAAACACAACTCCCTTCTCTACAGACCTCGTTGGTTCATGAGACTTATACGACTAGATTGCAAATTTCACAGAGAACACAACCCACTATAACACAACATCAATCTATCACAGAATAAGAAACCCCCAATTTCAATTAAGAACATTCATACGGGTTATAAACCCTAATTTTGAAATTCGAAAATTAAACCCACTTTTGAGCATGTTATTGAACTCCAAATCAGACGTATAATATATGAAAATCATCAGGAAAACAAGCTCTACAACATGCAATCATCAAATCATACAAACAATCATCCGAACAAAAATTCATATTTTTAATAAAATAAATTCGAAAATAAATAAATTTTTAGAAAAATAACCTTGATTTCTGCAGTGAAACAAAGCTCAGAATCTGATAGAACACCTCAAATCCTTCGTTTTAGTTACTCAAGCTTTAAAAACAGAGATCGGTAACGCCTTCGTTTTGCTGTTTGATTCTTAGAACAGTTTATGTAATTAGGGTTTTTCTCTGAAAATTATATAATTAACTATCTGCAAATGATTTTGATATGAAATAAAATACGGTAAAAGGCTATTTATAATTACGGAAAATTTGTATCTCGTTGGATCATTCCGGATATAAAACAGTACGTTTATCTGTAAAAACTGATCCAAACGGTATCAGTTTTCGGGATAATTATCCAAATCAGTACAATTTGTACTGCGGTCTTGGTCTCAGCGCCTGGTTACACGTATTACGAAGTGATAATTGGGATAGTTTAATAAAAAGCTCCCGTTTATCGAAAATACGGATTTTATTGATTTACCGAAACGAATATTGTATCGAAAATGTTGCGCCGGGACCCGCGCAGGACAAACCGTACGCCGGATCGAAAAAGTCGAAACATGGAATATGCTCGGAATATTACAATTAGGTTAGGAAGGAGTTCTCGAAAGAGTTTCGGGTTCAAAAAACGTAACAACGGTTGACGTCGGTTGGTTCCCGTTTTTATAAAATAGATTTTAATTACCCGGAAAAAGATTTTAGAAATTTCATATGATTCTTATAAATCCATAAACCAACATAAAAATAATTAGGAAGATATGACAATTATCTATATTTTATTTTGGACATATAAAAATTAAAATACTCAATTAATATTATTTTTGAATATTCAAGTACAGATAACACTTAACAACTAACTCACAGAATAGATACTGAACACACATAATAATTATATAATAGCAAAAATAATTACACGATATATCCCGGATATTACATATCACCTACTACATGTTGATCTATTTGGTCCAGTGAATATCATGTGTATTGCAAAGAAGAAATATGCAGTGGTCATAGTGGATGAGTTCACCAGATACACATGGGTGTATTTCTTGCACACTAAAAGTGAAACTCAATCTATCTTAATTGATCATGTCAAGCAACTGGATAAATTGGTCAAAGATTCTGTGAAGATAATAAGAAGTGATAATGGCACTGAGTTCAAGAATTTGATCATGGAAGAGTTCTGCAAAGACTATGGAAGTAAGCAGGAATTTTCTGCTCCTGGAACTCCACAGCAAAATGGAGTTGTTGAAAGAAAGAATAGAACTCTTATTGAAGCTGCCTGAACTATGCTTGATGAAGCAAAGCTACCAACCTATTTTTGGGCTGAAGGTGTGCAGACTGCTTGTTTTACTCAGAATGCAACACTCATTAACAAGCATGGAAAAATACCATATGAGATGGTGAAGAAAAAGAAGCCAAATCTGAAGTATTTTCATGTATTTGGATGCAAGTGTTTTGTTCTTAAGACTCATCTTAAACAGCTATCCAAATTTGAAAAGCTGATGAAGGAATTTTTGTTGGATATCCACTTTCCACAAAAGCCTTCAGAGTCTACAATTTAAGAACAAGGGTTGTCATGGAATCTATCAATGTCTCTTTTGATGATAAGAAGATTACTGGACTTGAAGATTTCAATGATCATGATCAGCTGAGATTCGAAAATGAAGACTCAAATTCTGATACTGAAAATCCTGAAAGTCTAAATCCTGATAATGCAAACTCTGACGGATTAAACTCTGATGTTATTGAAACTGTGGTGACTACGTCAAAGGAAGATGCACCTGTGCAGGGGGAGCATACTGAAGATATATCCACATCTCAAGAAATATCAGAACATAAAACTGGCTCTTCAAGTTCTGATTCATCAAGTTTTGATAAGCCAAGTTCTGATAGTTCTGAAAACTTAAATTCTGAAGGATCCAACTCAGAGAGCATAGTATCAGGGGGAGCATCAGAAAATGTTGATGAAGATAGCATGGATCATGAGGGAGCATCGAGTTCTAGGGAAAACCTTCCATCTGTAAGGAAGTGGACTAAATCACATACACCTGACTTAATTATTGGAAATCCTGATGCAGGTGTCAGAACTAGAACAACTACTTCAAGTGAATGTCTTTACAATTCTTTTCTTTCTCAGACTGAACCAAAGAAAGTGGAAGAAGCTCTTCAAGATGCTGATTGGGTGCAAACAATGCAGGAAGAGTTAAATGAATTTGAAAGAAACAAAGTCTGGACCCTAGTGCCAAGACCAAAGAACAGATCTGTTGTTGGTACAAAGTGGGTGTTCAGAAACAAAACTGATAGTGATGGCATAATTATAAGGAATAAGGCAAGGTTGGTTGCAAAAGGATATTCTCAACATGAGGGAATTGATTATGATGAAACATTTGCACCAGTTGCTAGACTGGAAGCCATAAGGATATTTTTGGCTTATGCTGCTCACAAAAAGTTTACTGTCATTCAAATGGATGTGAAAAGTGCTTTTCTCAATGGAGAATTGGAAGAGGAAGTATATGTTGAACAACCTCCAGGCTTTGTAGATCCCAAATATCCAAATCATGTCTACAGGCTTGATAAAGCACTTTATGGCCTTAAGCAAGCTCCAAGAGCATGGTATGAGACTTTAGCTCAGTTTCTTCTGAAAAGTGGATTTAAGAGAGGAACTATAGACAAAACATTGTTCTACCTCAACCATGGAAAGGACTTACTTCTGGTTCAGATATACGTTGATGATATCATCTTTGGTTCTACAAATGACAGACTTTGCAAGAAGTTTGCTAAACTGATGCAGTCAAGATATCAAATAAGTATGATGGGGGAACTTAGCTATTTTCTGGGCCTTCAAGTCAAGCAGAATGAAGAAGGCACTTTTATTTGTCAAACCAAGTACACCAGAAATTTGCTGAAGAAATTTGGAATGCAAGATTGTTCAAGTGCATCCACTCCCATGGTCACTGCAACAAAACTGGATAAGGATACTGGTAAATCAGTAGATATTACTGATTACAGAGGTATGATTGGCTCTCTACTTTATCTAACTGCTAGTAGACCTGATATCATGTATGGTACCTGTCTTTGTGCAAGATTTCAAGCAGATCCAAGAGAACCTCACTTAATAGCTGTGAAAAGAATTTTCAAGTATCTTAAAGGAACAGCTGATCTGGGATTGTGGTATCCCAGAGAATCAGATTTTAATCTAATAGGTTACTCAGATGCAGATTTTGCAGGTTGCAAAATTGACAGGAAAAGCACAAGTGGAAGCTGCCAATTTCTTGGAGGCAGATTGGTTTCTTGGTTTAGCAAGAAATAAAAGTGAATTTTCACATCAACTGCAGAAATAGAATGAATTGCTGCAGGAAGCTGCTATGCACAAATTCTTTGGATGAAGAATCAGTTACTGGATTATGGGTTAACATATTTTAAAATCCCTATTTACTGTGATAATCAAAGTGCTATTGCTATGACAGGTAATCCAGTTCAACACTCAATGACAAATCACATCAGCATTAGGTACCACTTCATAAGGGAACATGTGGATGAAGGTACAGTGGAATTGCACTTTGTTCCAACAGATCAACAACAAGCAGATATCTTCACAAAAGCACTATGTGAAGCTACTTTTATAAGATTGGTAAATGAACTTGGAATGGTTTCAGGTTCTTTCTCTAAATCTGCTTAGCTTTTGTTCTGATGCATCAGACTTTATGATCAGTATTTACAGATATTACTCTCTTTGTGTATTCTGTGCCTAATTGAAAATTGCTTAAGTACTGATTGTTGTCTGATGTGAATTTCTAAACTCTGATAGTGAAATGACTGTTTCTGTGACTATTCAATCCTATGAGGATAACTGTGCTAGATACTGACCAAGTAGTCTTTAATATACTAAAGATCCCATGTTTGAAGTAATTATTTATGTGGAAATCTCTTAACACAAGCAAACTCTGATATTGAGTTTAGTTCAATTTACTTTGTGTATCTTATTACTAAGTCAAAAACTAGAATAGTGCTTCTTATCTATTAAGTTCTGATGTTAATAAATCTGATGGATGTTCTAAGTGCTGATAAACCTAACTTATCAAAAGAAAAGGGAATAAAAATCAGGTACTCCTTTGAGATCTAGAGTACAAAATGTGGAAGGGACGACCCAAGTGCATTGCTGGTATTAAGTAATATGCATCAGAAAAGCAAAAATAAATATTTTTCTTGGTGACTTTTCACACTCTATGATTACTGGAGAAATACTCTGATAATAACATAAATTCTGATAAGCAGTCGTGACTCACTTACACTGAGAAGCCACTGTAAAATGGAATTTTAAAAGATGCATAAAATAAGCACAAAACAGTTGATGTGGACTCATGCATGAACTCATTCAATAGTAGGCTTCAGAATAATGAAAAATTTTAAGTAAAGTTCTTAGTTATGCCTTATTTCTAAGATGTACTGAAGTGAATCAGACTTTACTCTTTGTCTGATATTTCACTTAATGCACACACTTACACTCCATATGAATGATGAAAATTACTGTGGCGATCAATGTTATTTTAGATGAACAGTTTATGTGTTAGATTGCATAAATTCTGAGGACATGTTCTGATGGAAGTTCTTATGATTAAGTTCTGAAGAACTGAAATCAGAATTTGTGTGAAGAATTACAGAAATAGGCAGTCAACTTTTCGAGTTAAGAAATCATGTTCTGATGACTGTTAAGTTCTGATATAAGTCTAAGTGCTGATATTAAATTCTGATTCTTTACTTGACTTATTTGTGGTTAAAATCTGAAACAGTCTTATTTTAAATCAGAATATGTTTGGGTGGAATATTAAGATGTCAATACAATTAGGGTTAGTGGTACACGTCCATGCACAGTAATATTTACTTGTTTCTTGTGCGCATTAAACCCTGTTTTACACTTCCAATGGCTGTTTTTATTCTCCTCAGTCTAGGGAGACGAGGTAGAATTATTTCTACCTGTCAGCATTAAATTTTCCTTGCGTCTCCTGAAATTCTATTGCCTATATAAACCAACACTTCACTCCAGTCAGTACATCTCCCATTTTCTCTCATTTTCTATCAAACTCTCAAGCTCCCAATCTCATCTATTTCTCTCTCATCACAATCATGGTGAACTACAACTTAGCTCTAAACTATGATACTTTCTCTCTCACCATGAGCTGTCCAGATTGGCAGCAGGAATGGCATGTTACTGCCATTCCTGATGAGGTTTGGGACTCTGTTCCCCAAGAGGTTCTTACAGACCTCTTGTTCTTCTATATGGATTACCATCGCCATATTGAGCGACTAGAAGAAGAACGGTTGGAAGCTCTTCGACAGCAGGAGCGAATCATTCGGCTCGCTGTTCTGTTTGTAGAAAGTAGGAAGAAGAAATAGGATTTGTAGCTTAGGACAATCTTATAATGTTGTGATGTAAATTTAAATTTCATGAATGTATTTTCTCAATATATTAATAGAATTTTATATTTTTGCAAGATTTTGTCTCTGAGTCGTTTCAAATTCTGATGCATTTTTAAATCCTGATTTATCCATATTCTGATGAACATTTTATTACTGATACAAATAAAGTTCTGATTCTGACGTGGCAGTACCTGTTTACTTGATTTATTTTTTGGTCATTCTTTCACTTGGTGTATTTTTATAGAATATTGGTTTCGCAGTGAAAATGATTTAATAAGTGGGAACAGTTTAAATTTTAAATTAAAACTGAATTACCTTAATTAATGGGATTAATTGGTAAGTGGAACGGTTTTTCCTTATAAAACTGCATGTGATAAGTAATGATTACTGTATTCCCGTGCCCATTAATTATTCTTTACTGCTGCATGTCTGACATGTGTCCAACGGTTATTTTTTCTACCGTGTATAAGTAAAAGAGAGAGGAGATTGTAAAATATTTTATTTACTTTCACACTTTATCTCTCTTTCTTTACTTCTATTCTCTCTCATCTCCTGACGTTGTTTTTCATACAAACATTTTATCAAACACCTTACAGGCAACCTTAATTTTCAATTTTTCTCTTGGCACCTAAGGATTTGATCATAGATGGAGCCAAGTTCATTCCCAACAACTATGCTGCAATCTTAAATCATGATGAAGCTCCATCTGAGTTGCACTTTGTGCAAGATCTTCTAGCACACAGTGAAATTGGGTATGCATTGACCCAACCTCAAGTCATTTCCAGCCAACAAGTTCTGACGTTTTGGCGGACTGGGCATTTTGACAATGGTGGTTCTACTGGTACTCCCAGTATTATTTTCGAAGTAAATGATGTTGAGCATGTGGTAACTTCTGGAGCAGTTTCTAATGCTCTACATTTACCAGAAGGCTGCATTTTCTCAACAGCGGAGGAACCAGTTCTACAGCAGCTCATGGCCAATTTGGGGTATGAGAAGAGTTTGGCCAAACTTGGACAGTTGAAAAGAGCACATATCAGATAGGAATGGTGCTTTTTCTTTGACTGCATCACTAAAGCCTTAGGGAATAAGTGTTCCAACTTTGATGCCATTCCAATCATGAGTCAGCACATCGGGTATGCTATTATGCACCAAACTCATTTTGATTTTGCAAGTGCTGTGCTAGGCTTTATTGGGGATAGGATGACAGATGATAGAAATGTAGTTTACTTTGCTAGATTTTGTCAGCTTATATATACCTTTTGCTGTGATAATGAACCCCAACCATCCAGTTCTTTATTTCCACCTTTTAAACTTGCAAAACGTGCTTTTAATGACTTGGTAAATGCTAACCTTAAGAAAAAGGTGGTTAGACCCTTACAGATACCTCAGTCTGTAAAACAGATCTTGGTAAATGCTGATCCTCTAACCTATAAATCTGTTTACCCTGATGTACAACCCACCACCATAACTCAGACAACTCAACAACCATCAGAACAACTCAGAATTTGTTAAGTAGTGGAAACTGTAAAGAGGGCTTAGGTTATGGAGATGATAAGAATGATAAAGGAACTGTAGAAATTAAGCCTATAGTTGTTAAACAAAAATCAAAGTTAAAACCTGTTAAGTTTTTAGCTGTAAAGTCTGATACTGAGAAATCAGAAGTTAAAAAGGAATTAACTTCTGACAAACTAAAACAGGAAAAGACAATTGAAGTAAACGTAGGCTTAATGACAAAGAAGCAGCTTAAGCATAAGCTGAAAGAAGTTAAGAATGCAAACAAGGTAAAATCACCTAGGAAAAATAGGAATGGAAAGGAAGGTGTGAATAAAAGCAATGATTATAAGCCTGTTTCTGATGCTCCTAGAAAAACGTGTCATAACTGTGGAAGTTCTAACCATCTGGCTTCTTTTTGCAGTAAGAATAAGAACATAAACTCCTTACCTTCAAAGTCAGGAGTTAAGAGTCAGTCTGTTAGATATAAGCCACAAAACCTTGTTTTTATTATGGTAGTTTATGGGCATTCCATTTATACTTGTAAGAAATATCATAGTTTGTACTATGATTATTATCAATTAAATCCTTCTTTAAAGAAAGTTAGCATTGTTCCTTCTAGTATAAGTTCTGATACAAAGTCTGATAGTGTAAATGCTGATAAGAAAAATGTTAACATAAACTCTGATGCTAAATCCGCTGTAAATGTTAACAAACTTAATAAGGCCACAGGATCCAAGCAAGTCTGGGTCCTTAAAACTAATCATTAGTGGTCGTTGTAATTGCAGGGCAACAGGAAAAACATCCTAGTTCTGGATAGTGGATGTTCAGGACATATGACTGGAAATAAAACCCTGCTATCAGACTTTGTGGAGAAGGCTGGCCCAAATGTTTCTTATGGAGATGGCAACATTGGAAAAATATTGGGATATGGCAATATCAATCTTGGGAATGTCATCATTAAAGAAGTAGCTCTGGTCTCAGAACTTAAACACAATCTGCTGAGTGTTAGTCAAATCTGTGACAGAGGTTATCATGTGGATTTCTTTGAAGAACACTGTGAAGTTGTAAGTAAATCTACAGGAAAAATTGTTCTGCAAGGTTACAGGCGTGGTAACATTTATGAAACCAAGCTTTCAACAAATACTGATGGTTCTGCAATCTGTCTGATGAGTAGAGCATCAATTGAAGAAAGCTGGAAATGACACAATAAACTCTCTCATTTAAATTTCAACAATATAAATGATCTGGTCAAGAAATATCTTGTGAGAGGACTGCCAAAGTCAGTATTTGCTCCTGATGGCCTTTGTGATTCTTTTCAGAAGGCTAAATAAAGGAAATCTTCATTTAAGAGCAAGACTGAATCATCAATTCTTGAGCCTTATCACCTACTACATGTTGATCTATTTGGTCCAGTGAATGTCATGTCTATTGCAAAGAAGAAATATGCAGTGGTCATAGTGGATGAGTTCACCAGATACACATGGGTGTATTTCTTGCACACTAAAAGTGAAACTCCATCTATCTTGATTGATCATGTCAAGCAACTGGATAAATTGGTCAAAGATTCTGTGAAGATAATAAGAAGTGATAATGACACTGAGTTCAAGAATTTGATCATGGAAGAGTTCTGCAAAGACTATGGAAGTAAGCAGGAATTTTCTGCTCCTGGAACTCCACAGCAAAATGGAGTTGTTGAAAGAAAGAATAGAACTCTTATTGAAGCTGCCCGAACTATGTTTGATGAAGCAAAGCTACCAACCTATTTTTGGGCTGAAGGTGTGTAGACTGCTTGTTTTACTCAGAATGCAACACTCATTAACAAGCATGAAAAAACACCATATAAGATGGTGAAGAAAAAGAAGCCAAATCTGAAGTATTTTCATGTATTTGGATGCAAGTGTTTTGTTCTTAAGACTCATCCTAAACAGCTATCCAAATTTGAAAAGTTGATGAAGGAATTTTTGTTGGATATCCACTTTCCACAAAAGCCTTCAGAGTCTACAATTTAAGAACAAGGGTTGTCATGGAATCTATCAATGTCTCTTTTGATGATAAGAAGATTACTGGACTTGAAGATTTCAATGATCATGATCAGCTGAGATTCGAAAATGAAGACTCAAATTCTGATACTGAAAATCCTGAAAGTCTAAATCCTGATAATGCAAACTCTGACGGATTAAACTCTGATGTTATTGAAACTGTGGTGACTACGTCAAAGGAAGATGCACCTGTGCAGGGGGAGCATACTGAAGATATATCCACATCTCAAGAAATATCAGAACATAAAACTGGCTCTTCAAGTTCTGATTCATCAAGTTCTGATAAGCCAAGTTCTGATAGTTCTGAAAACTTAAATTCTGAAGGATCCAACTCAGAGAGCATAGTATCAGGGGGAGCATCAGAAAATGTTGATAAAGATAGCATGGATCATGAGGGAGCATCGAGTTCTAGGGAAGACCTTCCATCTGTAAGGAAGTGGACTAAATCACATACACCTGACTTAATTATTGGAAATCCTGATGCAGGTGTCAGAACTAGAACAACTACTTCAAGTGAATGTCTTTACAATTCTTTTCTTTCTCAGACTGAACCAAAGAAAGTGGAAGAAGCTCTTCAAGATGCTGATTGGGTGCAAGCAATGCAGGAAGAGTTAAATGAATTTGAAAGAAACAAAGTCTGGACCTTAGTGCCAAGACCAAAGAACAGATCTGTTGTTGGTACAAAGTGGGTGTTCAGAAACAAAACTGATAGTGATGGCATAATTACAAGGAATAAGGCAAGGTTGGTTGCAAAAGGATATTCTCAACAGGAGGGAATTAATTATGATGAAACATTTGCACCAGTTGCTAGACTGGAAGCCATAAGGATATTTTTGGCTTATGCTGCTCACAAAAAGTTTACTGTCTTTCAAATGGATGTGAAAAGTGCTTTTCTCAATGGAGAATTGGAAGAGGAAGTATATGTTGAACAACCTCCAGGCTTTGTAGATCCCAAATATCCAAATCATGTCTACAGGCTTGATAAAGCACTTTATGGCCTTAAGCAAGCTCCAAGAGCATGGTATGAGACTTTAGCTCAGTTTCTTCTGGAAAGTGGATTTAAGAGAGGAACTATAGACAAAACATTGTTCTACCTCAACCATGGAAAGGACTTACTTCTGGTTCAGATATACGTTGATGATATCATCTTTGGTTCTACAAATGACAGACTTTGCAAGAAGTTTGCTAAACTGATGCAGTCAAGATATCAAATAAGTATGATGGGGGAACTTAGCTATTTTCTGGGCCTTCAAGTCAAGCATAATGAAGAAGGCACTTTTATTTGTCAAACCAAGTACACCAGAAATTTGCTGAAGAAATTTGGAATGCAAGATTGTTCAAGTGCATCCACTCCCATGGCCACTACAACAAAACTGGATAAGGATACTGGTAAATCAGTAGATATTACTGATTACAGAGGTATGATTGGATCTCTACTCTATCTAACTGCAAGTAGACCTGATATCATGTATGCTACCTGTCTTTGTGCAAGATTTCAAGCAGATCCAAGAGAACCTCACTTAACAGCTGTGAAAAGAATTTTCAAGTATCTTAAAGGAACAACTGATCTGGGATTGTGGTATCCCATAGAATCATATTTTAAACTAATAGGTTACTCAGATGCAGATTTTGCTGGTTGCAAAATTGACAGGAAAAACACAAGTGGAAGCTGCCAATTTCTTGGAGGCAGATTGGTTTCTTGGTTTAGCAAGAAACAAAAGTGAATTTCCACATCAACTGCATAAGCAGAATACATTGCTGCAGGAAGCTGCTGTGCACAAATTCTTTGGATGAAGAATCAGTTACTGGATTATGGGTTAACATATTTTAAAATCCCTATTTACTGTGATAATCAAAGTGCTATTGCTATGACAGGTAATCCAGTTCAACACTCAATGACAAAGCACATCAGCATTAGGTACCACTTCATAAGGGAACATGTGGATGAAGGTACATTGGAATTGCACTTTGTTCCAACAGATCAACAACTAGCAGATATCTTCACAAAAGCACTATGTGAAGCTACTTTTACAAGATTGGTAAATGAACTTGGAATGGTTTTAGGTTCTTTCTCTAAATCTGCTTAGCTTTTGTTCTGATGCATCAGACTTTATGATCAATATTTACAGATATTACTCTCTTTGTGTATTCTGTGCCCAATTGAAAATTGCTTAAGTACTGATTGTTGTCTGATGTGAATTTCTAAACTCTGATAGTGAAATGACTGTTTCTGTGACTATTCAATCCTATGAGGATAACTGTGCTAGATGATGACCAAGTAGTCTTTAATATACTAAAGATCCCATGTTTGAAGTAATTATTTATGTGGAAATCTCTTAACACAAGCAAACTCTGATATTGAGCTTAGTTCAATTTACTTTGTGTATCTTATTACTAAGTCAAAAACTAGAATAGTGCTTCTTATCTGTTAAGTTCTGATGTTAGTAAATCTGATGGATGTACTAAGTGCTGATAAACCTCACTTATCAAAAGAAAAGGGAATAAAAATCAGGTACTCCTTTGAGATCTAGAGTACAAAATGTGGAAGGGACGACCCAAGTGCATTGCTGGTATGAAGTAATATGCATCAGAAAAGCAAAAATAAATATTTTTCTTGGTGACTTTTCACACTCTATGATTACTGGAGAAATACTCTGATAATAGCATAAATTCTGATAAGCAGTCGTGTCTCACTTACACTGAGAAGCCACTGTAAAATGGAATTTCAAAAGATGCATAAAATAAGCACAAAACAGTTGAGGTGGACTCATGCATGAACTCATTCAATAGTAGGCTTCAGAATAATGACAAATTTCAAGTAAAGTTCTCAGTTATGCCTTATTTATAAGATGTACTGAAGTGAATCAGACTTTACTCTTTGTTTGATATTTCGCTTAATGCACACACTTACACTCCATATGAATGATGAAAATTAATGTGGCGATCAATGTTGTTTTAGATGAACAGTTTATGTGTCAGATTGCATAAATTCTGAGGACAGGTTTTGATGGAAGTTCTGATGATTAAGTTCTGAAGAACCAAAATCAGAATTTGTGTGAAGAATTACAGAAATAGGAAGTCAACTTTTCGAGTTAAGAAATCATGTTCTGATGACTGTTAAGTTCTGATATAAGTCTAAGTGCTGATATTAAATTCTGATTCTTTACTTGACTTATTTGTGGTTAAAATCTGAAACAATCTTATTTTAAATTAGAATATGTTTGGGTGGAATATTAACAGTCAATACAATTAGGGTTAGTGGTACACGTCCATGCACAGTAATATTTACTTGTTTCTTGTGCGCATTAAACCCTGTTTTACACTTCCAATGGCTATTTTTATTCTCCTCAGTCTAGGGAGAAGAGGTAGAATTATTTCTACCTGTCAGCATTAAATTTTCCTTGCGTCTCCTGGAATTCTATTGCCTATATAAACCAACACTTCACTCCAGTCAGTACATCTCCCATTTTCTCTCATTTTCTCTCATTTTCTCTCATTTTCTCTCAAACTCTCAAGCTCTCAATCTCATATATTTCTCTCTCATCACAATCATGGTGAACTACAACTTAGCTCTAAACTATGATACTTTCTCTCTCACCATGAGCTGTCCAGATTGGCAGCAGGAATGGCATGTTACTGCCATTCCTGATGAGGTTTGGGACTCTGTTCCCCAAGAGGTTCTGACAGACCTCTTGTTCTTCTATATGGATTACCATCGCCATGTTGAGCGACTGGAAGAAGAACGGTTGGAAGCTCTTCGACAGCAGGAGCGAATCATTCGTCTCGCTGTTCTGTTTGTAGAAAGTAGGAAAAAGAAATAGGATTTATAACTTAGGACAATCTTGTAATGTTGTGATGTAAATTTAAATTTCATGAATGTATTTTGTCAATATATTAATGGAATTTTATATTTTTGCAAGATTTTGTCTCTGAGTCGTTTGAAATTTTGATGCATTTTTAAATCCTGATTTATCCATATTCTGATGACCATTTTATTACTGATACAAATCAAGTTCTGATTCTGACGTGGCAGTACCTGTTTACTTGATTTATTTTTTGGTCATTCTCTCACTTGGTGTATTTTTACAGAATATTGGTTTTGCAGTGAAAATGATTTAATAAGTGGGAACGGTTTAAATTTTAAATTAAAACTGAATTACCTTAATTAATGAGATTACTTGGTAAGTGGAACAGTTTTTCCTTGAAAAACTGCATGTGATAAGTAATGATTACTATTTTCCCGTGCCCATTAATTATTCTTTACTGCTGCATGTCTGACAGGTGTCCAACGGTTACTTTTTCTACCGTGTATAAGTAAAAGAGAGAGGAGATTGTAAAATCTTTTATTTACTTTCACACTTTATCTCTCTTTCTTTACTTCTATTCTCTCTCATCTCCTGACATTGTTTTTCATACAGACATTTTATCAAACACCTTACAGGCAACCTTAATTTTCAATTTTTCTCATGGCACCTAAGGATTTGATCATAGATGGAGCCAAGTTCATTCCCAACAACTATGCTGCAATCTTAAATCATGATGAAGCTCCATCTAAGTTGCACTTTGTGCAAGATCTTCTAGCACACAGTGAAATTGGGTATGCCTTGACCCAGCCTCAAGTCATTTCCAGCCAACAAATTCTGACGTTTTAGCGGACTGGGCATTTTGACAATGGTGGTTCTACTGGTACTCCCAGTATTATTTTCGAAGTAAATGATGTTGAGCATGTGGTAACTCCTGGAGCAGTTCGCAAAGCTCTACATTTACCAGAAGGCTGTATTTTCTCAACAGCGGAGGAACCAGTTCTACAACAGCTCATGGCCAATTTGGGGTATGAGAAGTGTTTGGCCAAGCTTGGACAGTTGAAAAGAGCACATATCTGAAAGGAATAGAGCTTTTTCTTCGACTGCATCACTAAAGCCTTCGGGAATAAGTGTTCCAACTTTGATGGCATTCGAATCATGAGTCAGCACATCGGGTATGCTATTATTCACCAAACTCATTTTGATTTTCCAAGTGCTGTGCTAGGCTTTATTGGGGATAGGATGACAGAGGATAGAAATGTAGTTTACTTTGCTAGATTCTGTCAGCTTATTTATACCTTTTGTTGTGATAATGAACCCCAACCAGCCAGTTCTTTATTTCCACCTTTTAAACTTGCAAAACGTGCTTTTAATGACTTGGTAAATGCTGACCTTAAGAAAAAGGTGGTTAGACCCTTACAGATACCTCAGTCTGTAAAACAGATCTTGGTAAATGCTGATCCTCTAACCTACAGATCTGTTTACCCTGATGTACAACCCACCACGACAACCCAGACAACTCAACAACCATCAGAACATACCACACATACACCTCACTCTACTCAACCTTCTGTCAGAACACATCTCAAAACTTCACAGATACCTCAACCATCATCATCATCAGCACATACTGTGAAGCCTTCATCTTCCAAGCCCAAGAGGACAAAGACTGTACCTCAAACACCACAGAAGAGAAGGAGGATTGTTCTGAGAGATGAATCAGACAGTGAGGAACAGGTTCCTGTATCAGAACCTGTCATGAAAGAAGCTGAGAAGGTCTCTTCTCAGAAGGATACTGGTATTGGGGGATCTAAGCTTCTCAAAAGGCTTAGAAGAATGTCTTATGCTGAAACTCCCAAAGAATCTCCATCTTCAAAGAGATACAAGAAACAGAGAGTTCACAGACCAGTTTCAGAGGATTAGGATGAAGCAGCTACGGAAGGAGATCAGGAATCTCTGATCTCAAAAGTGCCAGAAATTGCTACAGCTACTGCTTCTACACCTCCATTGTCACCAACTCAGGAAGCTGCTACAGATAAAGCAACTACACCACCCGTGTCTCCTATTCATGAACCAGTATCTACTACAGACCCAGGTACAAGTGCTGAGATTGATATTCACAACTTAATTGTTCCTGAGGTTCTTTACTTGGAAGCTCCAACAGCTCAGATACATCCATCAACAACACCACTTACTGATGCTAATGAAACTCCAGAATTGTCTACAACACCTTCTCTGATTCTAGATACTGATGATCAGAATATAGGTGAGCATCAGACTATGAATGTTGATCAGAACTTGGAAGCAGATTAGCACTTAGAGGATGATGTTGATACCTCAATAGCTTCTCATACTGTTCTTTTATCAGAAGATGCTGATTCTGTAAGTTCTGATGCTACAAATGCTGATGATACTGGTGATGCTGCTATAAATGCAGATGCTGATGAATCTGGTCCTTCAGGACATGCACCTCAACAGACTGTTCCTAAATCTGAACTAGTCAAGAAGTTTGTTCGAGGAGAAGTACCAGTACCTTGGAGTGAAACTCCTAGATGACAGGAGTGGACTAAGGAATGGAACACAGTTACTTTTGTTCCATTTGAAAAGATTCTTGCTGAGCATCTTGCAAAAGCTGATGAGTTCTTAGTTAATGAAGATTTCAAGACACAGCTACGAGTTACTGCACTTACCATAAGGCACCTTCAAGGTCAACAGTCTATTACTCAGGACAAGTTAAACAGGGTTCAAGAACTCTTAATGCAGCAAGATACACTTATCAAGATGGACAAGAAAAACTTTTTCAAACCTACCTTTAATAGAGTTGCTTACATTGAGAAGACCCAAGAGAAACAATAGTCTCAGATTGATGAAATTTTGAAAAATCAAGCTTCTCAGCAATCTCAACTCAATGAAATCCAATCCTCAGTGAAATTGCTTGTCTCTCTTCTCTTACCTGCTGATGCTAAAAAGGGGGAGAAAGTAATTAAATCTAAATGCAAAACTGTTAAGACACTGAAGGGGAAGGATGATGAAAAAGATGACCAGGGAAACTCTGGAATGGGTGAAGGTCATGGTCAAGGTAGTGGTTTCTCATTAAGAAGAGCTGAAGCTACAAGTCATAGAACAAGTTCTGATACTGGAAAAAGAATTACTTCTGATACTGGTAAAAGAATAAGTTCTGATGAACTTTTGGATCTTGATGAAGAAATATCAAGACAGTTATTTCTGAAGGAAAATCCAGGAATGGACTTTGAGAGTCTGATGGAAGAAGAAGCTAGACTTAAGTCAGAAAAAGTCAATTCTAAATCTGAAGCTTCTGTTGGTAAAAAGAAACTTCCTAAGGCCAAAGGCATTGTGATAAGAGAAAGGACAAATGTTGAGACAACCAAGGCTAAATCACAATTGCAGATAGATCCAAGGTCCAAAGGCAAAAAAAAAGTTGGTGAACCTATAAAGGTTTATGTGCCTCCTGTGGATGAAGAAATTATTGTTGAAGATGCTGATCTTACTCTGACTTCAAGGAAGATTTCTAAGACAACCTCTGACATGGCTCAAGTTGTTCAGAGTCAAGAGATAGTTAGTTCTGATATTACAAAGAAGCAAGTAACCTCTGACATATCTCAAGTTGACTTGATATCAGAAGATAAGGAAAAGGAAACCTCTGACATTGCTCATGTTAAATCTTCAAAGATACTCCTACCAGGATTCACCAAAGCCAAACAGACTCAACCTTTGAAGACTGCATCAAGTGGTTTTGAAGCAAGAGTGGTTACTGGAATGGAAGCAAGAGATAAATCTGGATTGGGTAGTGATGATGAAAGAAGAGTATAGAACACAACCAATGATCCAACTTCCTTAAGTGAACCAGGTATTGGAGCAACTCCTGAAAGATTGAATCAACTAGAATCTGTACAGATGGTTTACCATACCTACTTGAAAGAACACATCTTATTGTACTTCATGACAGATGGTCGGGTTTACCATATAAGGGAAAATGCTATTCCACTGAAGTATTTTGAAGAATTGGAACATGTTTTATTTTTACTTTAAGTGAATGACATAATAACAGAAAGTGCTACAAACTATTTGAAGACTCAAATTCAGAGACAGAAAAGGCTTTATTCTGTAAAATCTGACAGCACATATCTTCCAAAGTACAGAGATCACAAGGGTGATATTGTTGAGATGAAGCCTAACTCTGCTAAGGTTATAACTACCTTTCTGGGTTACAAGGCTGTAGAATTCAATCTTGAGTCTGACAAGACATATTTGATCAGACTGGATCAGGACATAAGGAAAGCTAGAATTAATGATCTCAGGCCTGCTATCTTCCAAACTGGTGAAGATTCTGCAGAGCTTAAAGATGCTAAAAGGAGGATGATTGATGAACTCAGATATTCTGAGAGATGTTTGTTAAAGAACTATCTCAGAACAACTCCTGACATTAGAGAGATCAGAAGGTGAAGCCAAGTCAAGATCTACAACTGCTCAAATTCTGATATCTATACAGACTGAAGTTGTTATCAGAAGTTAAAGTTGGTAAAGCTTTAAGGACTGTAAGTTGTGGTTATCTAGTCAAATTCTCATGCATTTGTACTTAATGTTTTTGACATCATCAAATATCTGTTAAACTTGTATATTATGCTAATTTACAAGTTTGGGGAGATTGTTAGATATATTTGATAATGTCATGACTAATATGATTTATGTTTAGTTTTCAGATTTTACTTAAACAGGACAAATTAGTACTTAACTGAAATCAACACTTATACTGAAGTCAGAACTTAAGTCATCAGTACTTAAGATTCAGGAGATATTTATCAGAAGATAATATCAGGACTTAAAGGAAACGTTCAAATAAGGAAGGCGGCTGATTAAAGGAAGAGAAGATCGAGACAAACGTAAGAAGAGATATGCATGAAGAAGGAATTCTATGAAGAATAGAATACTTGGAAGAAAAGATATCTGATTGATATATTTTAGGAAGCAGAATTATATTCCATATCAATTAGCGATTATCTTGTAACTGTGTAGTATATAAACACATACATAGGGTTTACACTATAAGTGTTATCATTATCGAGAATATTATTCATTGTAACCCTAATATTTGAGGAAATCATGTACCTGTCACAAATGTCTGTTAACGAGCTATATACCAATCAATTGCAAATTTCATAAGGAACACAACCCACTATAAATCAACAGCTAGTAACCCCTAAATCAAAAAGCCCCAAATTTCAATTGAAAACATTCATACGGGTTATAAACCCTAATTTTAAACCTAACACATATGTTGTTAATAAAGAATGATACCGTAGGTGAAAAATACTTGCTTAATACAATTTTTGATGGTCCATCATTCTAGTTATACAGTTGCTCGAGGTCAATCCTTGACCGATTGTTAACCATGCTTTTATGCTTATTAATTAGGGAGAAAAACATAGACAAACCCACTAAACAATGTCTTCGCCTATTTTCTCGGTGGTAAATATGTTAAGACTATACACATATCTAGAAATATATATTTTTTAGAGAAATTATTTTCAAATCTTATCACTTTATCTTAAAATTCAACATTATTTTTAAATGGTTGATATTTTAACCAAATCTTTTACACGTATACAATATCATCACATACTTGACATGTGTTTGGGGGTAATTTCCTTACCCTCCAATTTTAAGGGGGAATATTATCCGACGATGTTTATCCAGTTGTATAAATTATCCTTTTGTTGATAAACTAGCTCTATAATCAATGTGAGGCACATGTATACTTTGAAATATTATGTTTTTTTTTAATTTCAATTTATATTTAAGATATTTTAAAATTTAAGTTAGTGTTAGCTAATATGAGATTAACAACTTTTTTTGTTTTTATAAGAAGTTCGCGATGTGACTATATAATTATCGAGTTGCTGGTAAAAATTTGAAAATACATAATATATTCTTTGTATCGTATTGGTAGGAATTTCGTGTAATGCACGTGCATGGTATATATGTGATGATGTAACTATACTATTTTCGACTTACCAATAAATATTTGATACTAAATAATATGTTTTTTGTATTGTATTGGTAGGAATGTCACGTAAGTCAAAATGTGACTATAAAATTATTTATTTATAAACAAGTATTTGATACTTAATAATATGTCATGAATAATCATATTACATATTAAATAATTTTAAAAAAATATTACGTAAAATGATTTTACAAGTGTTCTCTAAATTAGGTAGTGATGATTTCTTTTCACCCGCCACTTAAATCATAATTAATGTTAGGAATATATTGTAGATTTGATGATAACTCACCAAAACACTCTAATTAGTTAAGTTAAATATTTTTGTACCTTTCAACGGATGATCACATCATTTATCCGTTGAAAGAGTAGCTTACTTGAATAAGTTTGTAACACATTCTGTATACTAGATTAGTTGGGGGATTTGGGAGTTTTAGTTATTTCTAAGTCATGTTGATTACTAGCAAGCTATACAAAATAGGTGGGTTAATTGTACATAGAAGATGCCTTGTAATTTTGTATAAGTGAAAGAGTATCAACTGCTATGAAAATAACTTCAACTGATATTATACAAAGCTTTAACACATGTGCTAGTTAAGTTTTAATGGATGAGCTAATCAAGCTTCAACGGATGAGTCAAGTCAAGTTTCAAAGGATAAAAGATGAAGCTTCAACAAATGACACATGTGAAGCCTCAACGGATAATCAATTCAAATAGCAGTTGAAAGTGACCTAACAGTCACATAGGTTGATTGTATACCAAAGGAATGTGGCAGCCTGAAATCAATATTTAGAAGAAAAAAAAGCATTTCCATTTCCATGCAAAACAATGACATATGTTGTATCTAACTGGATTGTATTGGGTAGAGAAATGAAGAAACATGTGATTGGACCTAGCTGATAGATTTTATGTTTTGTCTTATTTTCACATGGTACTTGGTGACATATATACCAAGAGTAGCAAGTGTTAAGTAAGAAGAAGAATTACATTTAATTTAGAACAATAGAGCAAGGCAAATTGTATTCTTAGTCTCGAGAGTTCTAACTTGTAAACACTTGTAAGAAACCGTGTGCTATTTGCATCACATAGATTTCTTCACATTGATATATATCTTTGGTGGAAATATCAATCCACCAAAAAGTTTTTAAACACTTGTTTAATTACTTTGTGCTTTGAATACTTTGTTTATCCGCACACAAGCATATTCAAACACCGATATATATTTAGTAAGAAGTTTTTCATAATTTCAAAAGTAACCAGAATTCCATTCAACCCCCCTTCTGTAATTCTGTTGATAGATTGTTAGGGAATAAACAATTGGTATCAGAGCTGGCACTCGACATACAAAGAGTTTAAAGATCAAGAAATCTAACAACATGAGTAGAAAAGATGTTGGAGTGAAGATCCCAATTCTAGACAAAGACAATTATCATCACTGGAAATTGAAAATGCACCTTCATCTACTCTCTCAAGATGAAAGATATGTTGACCGCTGTTATTTTCTAACAGTATAACAAGAATTACGGAAGGGGGTTGGATGTAATTCTGGCTTCTTTTTGAGATTTTAAAACTGTTCTAACTCAATAATATATAAGTGTTTGATTTGCAAAATACGGAATGAAAGAATTATATAAATCAAAACACAAGTCTTTAAAACTTTCTGGTGGATTTGAATGTATCCACCATATATATATATGTATTTATCGAGAGAACCCTGTGAAGCTTGAATAGCTCACAGCTGCTTTTACAAGTGAACAAACAAACTACAGAGAAATTCTTAACAGTTACAGCTTTTTCTATTTCTCTTCTAAAATGTGTTTGCTTGGTTATTTGTTCTACTAGCTACACTTGGTTTATATATCACCAAGTTTACATGCTAATAAGACATGATAATAGAACAAAACCTATCAAGTCTAACTCCATGCTACTTCACTACTCTATTCCAGCATCTTTGAAAATCTTCATAACTTGCATGGAAATGGTAATGCTTCTTTGTTTTCATTTTCCTGCTAAACAGGCTGCCACATTTCTTTTGCAAACACCCAACGCATGTGACTGTGTTATCACTGTCAAAAAATATTTGAATTGATCATCCATTGGGTACTTTTTTGACATCCGTCGGGTAGCTTTATTGCTCATCAGTCGGGTAGCTTTGCTGATCATCCATCGGGTAGCTATTTGATACTTGACTCCATTTCACTTATGCAGAATTACAAGACATCTTATATTTACAATTAATCAACCTATTCCGCATATCTACTTGTAGTCAACATGACTCATATGCTACTGCAAAATCTACACAAAGTTGTTTGCAGAAATGTGTTGCTATACTTATTCTTACATAATCTACTCACTTGATGGATATCAAATCATCATCCGTCGGGACTATATTGAGTCATCCATAGGGACTGTATTTGATCATCCGTCGAGTGCTACAAAATTCACTAAGAAAATCTACTAATGTGTTTTGTGTGAATTATCATCAAGTTCAAAACATATTCCTAACAATCTCCCCCAATTCATGTCTACTAGAATTATAGCCATAAATTAAAAGAAACTTGATGATAACAAAAAAATCTAAGAATACAAATTGAAAATAATAGATAAAACTGATAAGTTCTGCAATATTTACTGAAAATTGAACAATGCAGAGTGTACAAAGAGTAGCTCACAATAATTATCAAGGTGCTCCTCTAGTCTGAGCAGATAAATATTAGGCACAAAGTGTAACACCCCCAGATCCGGGGTCGGGGATCCGGGTTGTCACGGTCTTTCTTTCCACAATATCACTTCACTCAATTAATAATAAATAACCTCATACTGTGACCCCACACTAACACACACCACAACCCGTTATAGTCTCAGAGATGAAATTGAAATAAGTACAAGTCTTTGAATCCACAATTTAAAATTATTACAACCCAAAATGATTACTTGATAATTTACAGTTAATTGCCATTATCTGCCACAAGTTATAATTATACATAATTTGATTCTCAAAAGTAGATGGTCTAAACTACAATGGATCTACCTCTGCAGCTATAGCAGCTACAACATCAGCGGGAAGACGCGGGACGCTTCCCACGCGCTTGCGCTGGGTCTGCTGGAGTCTGGCCATCTCTCCTAACTGTTGTTGTGTGATGAAGAAATAAAGCAAGAGTGAGCCTTACAGCTCGCAAGATAATATGTATAGTGATAACGATAATATAAGTATCTAAATGGATACTTGATAGCATCTCTATCATATGCAAGATAATTACTTACTAGATATAAGTAAAAACAAGGAATGAAGTTACCAATACTTCACCACACTTATATCATATATAAAGCTACTTGAACTGCCACCGTTCAAAGTATTATAGGTTTTAAGAAAACATCCCATAGATGAGACCACAAGTTAAGACTTGAATAGATTCAATCTTTGAAAGATTATTGAATGAAAAAGTTATGAGATACTTTATTTAGTCCCGGTATATATATATCCACATATATATACCCCTTTAAACATTTCCTGAAACCTCTGTTATGTAAAGTATGAACAGAGTTTGAAACATCCAATGAATTTTGGAAAGGAAAAGAATTTTGGCATAAACCCGATATCTCGCTGATCAGGCAAAGATACCAATAAGTAACCTTTTCTACTGTAGATGGATGAATTCCTCACCGGTCATCACCCTGGCCGCATTAGGACCTTGCGCTCGACCGTACCCCGGTCCCTCACGCGTTGATGGACTGCCACCCAGCCACTTACACAATAATAGACCGTACCCCGGCCTGTCGCTTATGCCGACTCAATGAGATGGGCTTACTTCCCGAACGTTGGGCAAGTAATCAATTCATTTACCAAATCTGCAACCTCGTTGCGAATATAAAATACACCACAGAGCCGGATTCCCCAGGTTTTGAGCGAGTATTTAAATCCCCTTTAAAAGGAAGATCTTAAATATAAAAATGAGTTTTGGGATCCGCTCTGACTTTTAAAAATCATTTTGAAGACTCGAAAACACTTTAAAGAGTGTTTGGAGTAAGGCTGATTTAATAAAGTAAATCAGTCCCCAGAATATTAGAAAATATCTGAATATTATTAATTAAATAATATTCCCATAAAGAATAATCTTTATAAAAATAATTGAAGTAGAAGTATTAAAATTTATACTTGAAACGAGTATTAAATAACCAAAGATATACTTATATGAAAGTATTATCTTTATTTGAATAATCGAAAATAAGTTTGATTATTGACATCTTATTCTTTAATAAAATAAAGAATATATCTCAGCAAATAATCGGAGTCATAGATCCTCAAATGAATATTCAAATAATATTCAATAAATAAAATAAGCTGAGTCATAATACCTCGAATGAATATTATAAATAATATTCATTAAATAAAATAAAGGAGTCATACATCCTCAAATGAATATTCAAATAATATTCAATAAATAATATAAAAGAGTCATAAGCCCTCGAATGAATATTCAAATAATATTCAATAAATAATATAAAAGGAGTCATAAGTCCTCGAATAATATTCGAAATAATATTCAATAATAAAATAAAGTTTAAAGTTATCGAATAAACCTTATTCGATTAATAGTTTGGAAAACTATAACCATATATATATATATAAATATATATATATATATATATATCCATATCCATATATACAAGATTACTCGGGATCCTCGACTCCCGGTTTTAGAAAATATTTTCACCTTTGAGTCCCTATACTAAGGGTATATGCAAGATACCGCTATCCTCTAGCATAGGTATTATCAACTGAACCAACAGATATATATTTCAAGAATATGAAACAGGCATGCATATATACCATATCACATGCTACAATATATCGCAAGAATTTGCTAAATAACCAACATGCATCTATCGCAAGATAATGCATATACAAGTGTATACATCACAACAACAGTATAACGGATAGAATACTTGCCTGAGCGACTTGGGGGTGAGAAAGGCTTGGGACGAGTCTGATAACCTATAAACAACAAGTAAGTTGGAATTAAACCAAAATCACTTGTAAATCTATGATTTAACTAACTTAGACTCTAATGCTAGTTTTGCGCTCACCGATTCGCTTAAGTCACTCGGGTACCCTCGGCTCCACCATTTTTAATAATTTAACCTTTACGAGTTTTAAAGCGATTCCTTCGCGAATGACTTACCAACTGCCTAACACACTTACCATAAATGTTTCATACATTAATTCACCCTTTTTGATCTTTAACCTACATTCCAAAGTAAGGCGAGGGAAAAAGTTTCGTCCGCGAAACGCCGTTACTTGAAACGGTCGTTTCTCCTAAACCGTAAATCGGAATCGGACGAACTACATATCAAAACGAAGCTCGTAACATGAGCTATCTAAACATGGCAGTGGTCACAATCTAGCAGGGGGTTCTCGGGTCCTAATGCTATGCACAAAAACAGTCCAAAGAAAATCGGCCGTTACGACGGCTATGTTTACGCGATTTCCAATTTTTTAAACCATCCACAATCAACCCAAATCAACCTCAAATCCAACATACAACCATCCTCCATCCTTATCACATCATAACCACCCCAACCAATTCAATTTAATCTTTCATACTTATGCTTAAACTTAACTTTAATCATTCTTAAGTTTCTTTAAATCAAAACCACAAAATTATCATTCCATTACACTACCATTCCAAATCTCAAACTCTAAATCATAACAACAACTACAACATCAACCCACTACTCAAAATCACCTTATAATATATATGAACCTAGGGTTTGGAAATGGTATACCTTCCTTGAAGTGGTGGGTGGAGCTAGGAAGCCTTAAGAAGCTTTGAGAAGCCTTAGGAAAGCTTGGATCTTCAAGAAAAACAAGAAAACGTTCAAGTTAAAAACTTGAAAACACTATTCATTGTCTTCTTCCTTGATTAAATGAAGAAGTTAGAGAAAGAATTAATGGCTTAAACTCATGATATAGCCATAACTAAGCATAAAGATGATTAGGGAATTTTCTTACCAATTTAGGATGCTTGGATCTTGATTTTGAAAATTCTATGCCTTGAAAATGTGTAAAAGCCGAGAGCAAAGTGAAGAACAAATGCCTTGGTTGTTTTTGATTTTTTGATGAAATGATTTTGCTAGCTTGGTTGGCTTGGTTTTTGTTTTTGATTTAGCAAATTACTACCTTGCCCTTGAATTTGTGTGGTTCTTATTCAACCACACCTCCTTCCTTCCCATGTCATGCTTACCTCATCCTCATGATGTCATCCTTCCTTCCTTGTCTTCTTTCTATTGGTTGGATGACATCATTCCCCCTAATCCCTTTGATTAACTTCCTAATCGTTTGCCTAATGACCGCTGATCTGCTATACGGTTTGCTTAACTTTCGTTCTCGTTTATCGTTTGAAGGATCATACCCGGGATCTTATTACTTAGGTTCCCTTAACCTTTCTCAATACATTATATTCCTTTTTATGATCCTCTATTATAATCCTTTAATTTAAATCCTTTTTATCCTGTTACCTTATACTCAATTCTCTCCGTATCTTGTGGATTTCCGGGAAAAACCAAAGTGTTCGGAATTGGATTCTGACGATATTTACATACACTTATATACTTCATAGAGTACTAATAATATCCCAGAATATCCATAACAGAACCCCTACATAGTGTGGCAGTGAAAAGTTTTCTCATTCAGCTAAAACACTATTCACAAGGGTTACAAAAAGTTGAAAAATTTTGGGGTTATTACAGTCTCCCCTCCTTAAAAGGATTCCGTCCCGGAATCAAACAGAAAACAAATGGGGGTACTTTTCTAGCATTGTGCTTTCTAGTTCCCAAGTTGATTCTTCCACATTATGATTCTGCCATAGTACTCTGACTAGCTTGATCACTTTGTTCCGAAGCACCTGCTCCTTCTTATCCATAATCCTTACTGGCTTCTCCACGTAAGTTAGATCTGGCTGCATATCCACCTGCTCGTACTCCACTATGTGCCTGGCATCCCGATGATACCTCCTTAGCATTGACACATGGAACACATTATGAACCTGTTGCAAATTAGGGGGTAGGGCTAGCTCGTAAGCTAACTTTCCAATCCGTCTTAATATCTCGAAAGGTCCAATGTATCTTGGGCTTAGTTTTCCTTTCTTTCCGAACCTCATTAATCCCTTCCAAGGGGATACTTTCAACAGTACTAAGTCCCCTACTTCATATTCCTTGTCCTTTCGGGCTAGGTCTGCATATTTCTTCTGTCTGTCTTGGGCTGCTACAAGTCGCCCTCTGATAAGATCCACTATATCTTTGGTCCTTTGGACCACTTCGGGTCCGAGCATCTTCCGCTCTCCTACTTCATCCCAGTATAAGGGAGATCGACACCTTCTTCCGTACAAGGCCTCATAAGGCGGCATTCCGATGCTAGCATGAAAGCTATTATTATAAGAAAACTCGACCAACGGCAAGTGATCATCCCAACTTCCTTTAAGGTCTATTGCACAGACTCTCAACATATCCTCTAGTGTCTGGATGGTCCTTTCACTCTGTCCATCCGTTTGGGGATGGTACGCGGTACTCATATTTAACTTGGTCCCCGCACATTCCTGAAAGCTCCTCCAAAATCTGGAGTTGAACCTTGGGTCTCGGTCTGAGACAATGGACGCTAGGGACTCCATGTCGCGTTACTATTTCCTTAAGGTAAATGTCCACCAGTCTATCGACTGTGTATCTCTCATTGATAGGAATGAAATGAGCTGACTTTGTCAGTCGGTCTATAATTACCCAAATGGCGTCGTGATTGGCTTTCGTCCTTGGCAAGCCTACAACAAAATCCATCGCTATCTGTTCCCATTTCCATTCGGGAATCTCCAGGGGTCGCAAAAGTCCACTGGGTCTCTGGTGCTCTGCCTTTACTCTTTGGCAAGTCAAACACTTGTTTACCCATTCTGCTACGTCCCTCTTCATGTTGGGCCACCAGTAATATTCCTTCAAATCCCTATACATCTTGGTACTTCCCGGGTGAATGGAATACCTTGAACTATGGCTTTCATCCAAAATCTCATCTTTAAGTTCTTGAACATTCGGAACCCAAATTCGGTAGGAGTACCTCATTATCCCTTTATCATCTTTCTCAGTATGGATCTCCTCTCCAGTCATTGACTCTCTGTCTTCCTTCATTGTTTTCTCCTGGCATAATCTGATCTTTTCCAATAATTCTGGCTGCATTGAGATCTCAAAAAGCTTTTCAGTTTCGGTTCCGGTTACCTTTACTTCTATTTCCATTTTCTCAAAATCCCTTATCAACTCTTCCGAAGTCGTTATCATTCTGAGTCTTTCCTTTCTACTAAGGGCATCAGCCACCACTATTGGCTTTCCCTGGATGATAGAGAATCTCACAATCATAGTCCTTGATTAGTTCTAACCATCTCCTCTGGCGCATGTTGAGCTCTTTCTGCGTAAATATGTACTTGAGGCTCTTATGGTCTGTGAAAATCTCGCACTTCTCTCCATACAAGTAGTGCCTCCAAATTTTTAAAGCAAATACTATTGCTGCGAGCTCAAGGTCATGAGTAGGATATCTAACCTCGTATTCCTTCAATTGTCTCGACGCATACGCAATAACTTTACCGTGCTGCATAAGCACACACCCTAATCCTTTGTGCGACGCGTCACTATATATCACAAAATCTCCTTTTCCATCCGGCAATGCCAATACCGGAGCCGTTATCAACCTTTTCTTTAATTCCTGAAAACTATTCTCGCATTTCTCCGTCCATTCAAACTTCTCTGTCTTACGAGTAAGTCGTGTCAAAGGGGCTGCGATCTTCGCAAAGTCCTGTACAAATCTACGATAGTAGCCGGCCAATCCTATGAAACTCCTTACCTCTGTGGGTGTGGTTGGCCTTTCCCAATTTGAGACCGCCTCTATCTTGGAGGGGTCGACCAATACTCCTTCTTTATTGATCACATGTCCTAAAAACTGTACTTCATTCCGCCAGAATTCACACTTCGAGAATTTGGCATATAACTGCTCCTCTCTGAGTATTCCTAGAGCTATCCTCAAATGCTCTGCATGTTCTGCCTCAGTCCTTGAGTAGATCAAAATATCATCGATAAAAACTATCACACACTTGTCCAAGTACTTCTTAAATACTCTATTCATTAAATCCATGAAAGCCGCTGGGGCGTTGGTTAGTCCAAAGGACATTACCAAGAACTCATAATGCCCATACCTGGTACGAAACGCTGTCTTGGAAATATCTTCAGGTTTAATCTTTAGTTGGTGATATCCAGTTCTCAGGTCGATCTTGGAAAAATAAACAGCATCCTTTAGCTGGTCGAACAGATCGTCTATTCTAGGTAATGGGTACCTGTTCTTTATGGTTAGCTTGTTCAACTCTCGATAGTCTATGCACAACCTCATGCTCCCATCTTTCTTTTTAACAAATAAAACTGGTGCTCCCCACGGAGACACACTGGGTCTTATCATACCCTTATCCAAGAGTTCCTGCAATTGGATAGCTAATTCCTTCAATTCTAACGGGGCTAACCGGTAAGGTGCTTTTGAAACTGGCGCCGTCCCTGGGGCCAACTCAATAGCAAATTCAATCACTCTATCGGGTGGTAATCCCGGAAGGTCTTGGGGGAATACATCTTCAAATTCGTTGACTACTGGAATATCTTGTAAGCTGGGCACCTCCTTCTGTGTGTCCACCACATAGGCTAGGTAGGCCTCACTTCCTTTTCGTAGCATCCTTTTGGCCTGAGCCACGGTCAAAAATTTCTGCGTCTGCCTCTTTCCTCTAAATATAACTTCTTTCTTCCCGGGGATATTTAACTTAACTTTCTTCCCTTTACAGTCTATCTGAGCATCGTTGCTAGATAGCCAGTCCATCCCCAAAATCACATCAAACTCCCCTAATTTAAAAGGAATCAGATCAACACTGAAAGATTGCTCCCCTATGCCTATCTCACAGGCGGGGTGAATCTGGTTAACAGGAATAATTTCATGATTGGCTATTTCTACTTGTAAGGGTTCTATCAAGGGTTTAGCCTTAAGTCTTAACTTACGCGCAAAGTCCTTTGATATAAAAGATTTAGTTGCTCCCGAATCAAATAAAACATTTGCACTGACTGAATTTAGAGAAAGGGTACCTGCTATCACATCTGAATCTTTCATAGCATCCTGGACTGTCATGTTGAAAGTCCTCGCAGTAGGTGGCTTATTAGAAGCAGCCCTGCTTGCTCCCGAAGCTGCTGGTTTGTTCATTGGGCATTCCTTCTTCCAATGACCCGAGCGTCCACACTGATGACAATTGGTGGTTGGAACGACGGCAGGGGTTAATGATGGGCACTTATTTGAATAGTGGCCCTCCCGACCGCACTTAAAACAGGTTACTGGCCTTCCTTTACACTCCCCAGTGTGATTCCTTCCACATATGTTACAGGCTGGCAATGGGGGTCGAGATTGGTTGGGATAGGACATTCTTGACTTCCGGCCGCCCTGGCTCACACTCACACTCATTGGCCGCTTAAACCCAGTGTTCCTTCCTGGTAGGGACACTGCTCCTCGATTAAATCTAGTTGGGAAGCTCCTTCCTGCGGAACCTCCACCCATGCTCATACTTTTCCTCTTTATTCCTTTCTCCTCTCTTTCCTTCTGCATCTGTTCACTTCCAACTTCTACAATCGTTGCCTTTTGCACCAGAGTGGCATAGTCCGTAAGCTCAAGGATTGCCACCCTATTCTGAATCCATGGTTTCAGTCCCTGCTGAAACCTCCTAGCTTTCTTTTCCTCGGTGCTTACAAACTCCGGCACAAACCTTGATAATTCAGTAAATTTCGCTTCGTACTCTGCTACAGACAAGTTATTCTGCTTTAGCTCCAAGAACTTGAGCTCCATCTGGTTTTCCATAAACCTCGGGAAATACTTCCCCAGAAACAACTGACTAAATCTCTCCCAGGTTATTATAGCATCTGTCTCCATGTTTTTCTTGGCCTCCCACCAGTAGTTAGCTTCTCCTTTCAGAAGGTAGGTAGCAAATACAGTTTTCTGTGCCTCATCGATACTCAAAATCTCAAAAGATTTCTCCATTTCCTTTAACCATGCCCTTGCCTCAACTGGGTCGGCTGATCCGTGGAACTCAGGGGGCTTAAGGGACTTAAAAGCCCTGAAAGAGTTTGCCACTGCATTGTTACTTCCTTGAGGGGGTGGGTTGGGTTGACGTTCCAAATTCTGTCTTAGGAGTTGCATGAACTGGCTCATGGGATCCATGCCTGGGTTTGGTACTGGTTGCTCAACCTCGGTTTCTCCTTCTTCAGCCTCTATCTCAAATCCCTCAACATCATATGTTTCCTCTTCTTCTTCATACAGGGAGTCATCCTGTTCCACATAATCCTCATCTTCCTCTTCACTGTGTTCTTGGTTTCTATTGTCCTGATTATGGCTTCCCTGGTCCTCAGACCCAGGGTTCGCCCTAGTTCCAATCTTTCTTGGCGGCATGATTCTGATAATAATAAAAACAATTATTGGGAAAAATTCAACGTTAGGTCACAATCATATACAACATTGTGCCTTGCACAGCTCTTATAATGGGGAGAACGTATATCGCAATTCTATTATTTTAAGAAAGTTCTAATACGAAGTGCAGTAATAATAATAATAAAACAGTGATCCCGTCACTATGGAACTGAACTGAAAGGAAACAAATATATACATAATGCGAGAATACATAGTTTGATCTGGTCAAAAGTACAACAGTGCTACAGTCATCTGTCCCAAAAGTGATACACAAGAGTCTATCTGTCTAGTCAGAAAAAGGGATGCTATATACAAGTCAACTATCCCGGAAAATTGGCTCTTACTAAGGCCTCGGCTAACTAGACAACTAGACTATTCCATCATCAATCCTGAATCACACACCGGAACGGGTCAGCTCCCAAACCCTTTCCATCGCACGACGGAAGATATAGTCGGCCTGCCGCCTGGAGATCCTACCATGCCTGTCCCCCTGGAGAGATCTGAGTCTCGCTCGGGACGTGAGCTCTATCCCCGTAAGCTCCCTCCTCAAGGATCGGGGTATAGAAGCCCTGGTCTCATAAGCTCGGGTACGCCTACCCGCCCTCTCTGCATCCAACTCCCTCCTGGCCTCATCCAGTCGGGCCTCGGCAACAGCCACTCGGGTCCTCAAAACATCCTGAACATATCCATGAGCTAACGAAGACTGTCTCTGGGCAGGGTCAAGAGGTGGTGAATCCGGAGCCGCTGAGGGTGCCTCCTCGGTCTGCCTAGGCTCGGAAGTATGGGTCTCTGAGCTGTCATCATCAGGAATCCAAGATAGTGGTGGAGGGGTAGGGGCTCTGACCACCGGAAGTGTGGGTAAAGGGATACCAGCATACACTACCATAGATCCAACACGCTCCTCAGCTACTGGGACCTCATCCGGGTCCTCCTCATCTGGAATAGCAATAACCTCTGTCTCCGACTCCTCTGAGGGGTCCTCCTCATCTGAAACAGCAATGACCTCCGTCTCAGGCTCCTCTGGGGGGTCCTCCTCATCCTCCTCCATCTCAGGCTCCTCCTGATCCTCAACATCTAGCAGTGCCTCATCATGCTCACGCTCGAACATCTCGGGGTCCTCCATCTCAGGCGCCTACACATTAAACGAGCTAAGTTACTATCATGATACTTATAAGGGTTCCCGTAAGGGTTTTAACTGTCAGCACTACTTTAAGTAGTCCGACCATGAACTTGGCAAGAGTTCTTATTATCTTTGTGAGTTTGTTATTATATCGTCGCATCATCTCTGAGGTTTATAACGCTTAGCTCTGATACCATTTCTGTAACACCCCCAGATCCGGGGTCGGGGATCCGGGTTGTCACGGTCTTTCTTTCCACAATATCACTTCACTCAATTAATAATAAATAACCTCATACTGTGACCCCACACTAACACACACCACAACCCGTTATAGTCTCAGAGATGAAATTGAAATAAGTACAAGTCTTTGAATCCACAATTTAAAATTATTACAACCCTAAAATGATTACTTGATAATTTACAGTTAATTGCCATTATCTGCCACAAGTTATAATTATACATAATTTGATTCTCAAAAGTAGATGGTCTAAACTACAATGGATCTACCTCTGCAGCTATAGCAGCTACAACATCAGCGGGAAGACGCGGGACGCTTCCCACGCGCTTGCGCTGGGTCTGCTGGAGTCTGGCCATCTCTCCTAACTGTTGTTGTGTGATGAAGAAATAAAGCAAGAGTGAGCCTTACAGCTCGCAAGATAATATGTATAGTGATAACGATAATATAAGTATCTAAATGGATACTTGATAGCATCTCTATCATATGCAAGATAATTACTTACTAGATATAAGTAAAAACAAGGAATGAAGTTACCAATACTTCACCACACTTATATCATATATAAAGCTACTTGAACTGCCACCGTTCAAAGTATTATAGGTTTTAAGAAAACATCCCATAGATGAGACCACAAGTTAAGACTTGAATAGATTCAATCTTTGAAAGATTATTGAATGAAAAAGTTATGAGATACTTTATTTAGTCCCGGTATATATATATCCACATATATATACCCCTTTAAACATTTCCTGAAACCTCTGTTATGTAAAGTATGAACAGAGTTTGAAACATCCAATGAATTTTGGAAAGGAAAAGAATTTTGGCATAAACCCGATATCTCGCTGATCAGGCAAAGATACCAATAAGTAACCTTTTCTACTGTAGATGGATGAATTCCTCACCGGTCATCACCCTGGCCGCATTAGGACCTTGCGCTCGACCGTACCCCGGTCCCTCACGCGTTGATGGACTGCCACCCAGCCACTTACACAATAATAGACCGTACCCCGGCCTGTCGCTTATGCCGACTCAATGAGATGGGCTTACTTCCCGAACGTTGGGCAAGTAATCAATTCATTTACCAAATCTGCAACCTCGTTGCGAATATAAAATACACCACAGAGCCGGATTCCCCAGGTTTTGAGCGAGTATTTAAATCCCCTTTAAAAGGAAGATCTTAAATATAAAAATGAGTTTTGGGATCCGCTCTGACTTTTAAAAATCATTTTGAAGACTCGAAAACACTTTAAAGAGTGTTTGGAGTAAGGCTGATTTAATAAAGTAAATCAGTCCCCAGAATATTAGAAAATATCTGAATATTATTAATTAAATAATATTCCCATAAAGAATAATCTTTATAAAAATAATTGAAGTAGAAGTATTAAAATTTATACTTGAAACGAGTATTAAATAACCAAAGATATACTTATATGAAAGTATTATCTTTATTTGAATAATCGAAAATAAGTTTGATTATTGACATCTTATTCTTTAATAAAATAAAGAATATATCTCAGCAAATAATCGGAGTCATAGATCCTCAAATGAATATTCAAATAATATTCAATAAATAAAATAAGCTGAGTCATAATACCTCGAATGAATATTATAAATAATATTCATTAAATAAAATAAAGGAGTCATACATCCTCAAATGAATATTCAAATAATATTCAATAAATAATATAAAAGAGTCATAAGCCCTCGAATGAATATTCAAATAATATTCAATAAATAATATAAAAGGAGTCATAAGTCCTCGAATAATATTCGAAATAATATTCAATAATAAAATAAAGTTTAAAGTTATCGAATAAACCTTATTCGATTAATAGTTTGGAAAACTATAACCATATATATATATATAAATATATATATATATATCATATTATATATCCATATCCATATATACAAGATTACTCGGGATCCTCGACTCCCGGTTTTAGAAAATATTTTCACCTTTGAGTCCCTATACTAAGGGTATATGCAAGATACCGCTATCCTCTAGCATAGGTATTATCAACTGAACCAACAGATATATATTTCAAGAATATGAAACAGGCATGCATATATACCATATCACATGCTACAATATATCGCAAGAATTTGCTAAATAACCAACATGCATCTATCGCAAGATAATGCATATACAAGTGTATACATCACAACAACAGTATAACGGATAGAATACTTGCCTGAGCGACTTGGGGGTGAGAAAGGCTCGGGACGAGTCTGATAACCTATAAACAACAAGTAAGTTGGAATTAAACCAAAATCACTTGTAAATCTATGATTTAACTAACTTAGACTCTAATGCTAGTTTTGCGCTCACCGATTCGCTTAAGTCACTCGGGTACCCTCGGCTCCACCATTTTTAATAATTTAACCTTTACGAGTTTTAAAGCGATTCCTTCGCGAATGACTTACCAACTGCCTAACACACTTAGCATAAATGTTTCATACATTAATTCACCCTTTTTGGTCTTTAACCTACATTCCAAAGTAAGGCGAGGGAAAAAGTTTCGTCCGCGAAACACCGTTACTTGAAACGGTCGTTTCTCCTAAACTGTAAATCGGAATCGGACGAACTACATATCAAAACGAAGCTCGTAACATGAGCTATCTAAACATGGCAGTGGTCACAATCTAGCAGGGGGTTCTCGGGTCCTAATGCTATGCACAAAAACAGTCCAAAGAAAATCGGCCGTTACGACGGCTATGTTTACGCGATTTCCAATTTTTTAAACCATCCACAATCAACCCAAATCAACCTCAAATCCAACATACAACCATCCTCCATCCTTATCACATCATAACCACCCCAACCAATTCAATTTAATCTTTCATACTTATGCTTAAACTTAACTTTAATCATTCTTAAGTTTCTTTAAATCAAAACCACAAAATTACCATTCCATTACACTACCATTCCAAATCTCAAACTCTAAATCATAACAACAACTACAACATCAACCCACTACTCAAAATCACCTTATAATATATATGAACCTAGGGTTTGGAAATGGTATACCTTCCTTGAAGTGGTGGGTGGAGCTAGGAAGCCTTAAGAAGCTTTGAGAAGCCTTAGGAAAGCTTGGATCTTCAAGAAAAACAAGAAAAAGTTCAAGTTAAAAACTTGAAAACACTATTCATTGTCTTCTTCCTTGATTAAATGAAGAAGTTAGAGAAAGAATTAATGGCTTAAACTCATGATATAGCCATAACTAAGCATAAAGATGATTAGGGAATTTTCTTACCAATTTAGGATGCTTGGATCTTGATTTTGAAAATTCTATGCCTTGAAAATGTGTAAAAGCCGAGAGCAAAGTGAAGAACAAATGCCTTGGTTGTTTTTGATTTTTTGATGAAATGATTTTGCTAGCTTGGTTGGCTTGGTTTTTGTTTTTGATTTAGCAAATTACTACCTTGCCCTTGAATTTGTGTGGTTCTTATTCAACCACACCTCCTTCCTTCCCATGTCATGCTTACCTCATCCTCATGATGTCATCCTTCCTTCCTTGTCTTCTTTCTATTGGTTGGATGACATCATTCCCCCTAATCCCTTTGATTAACTTCCTAATCGTTTGCCTAATGACCGCTGATCTGCTATACGGTTTGCTTAACTTTCGTTCTCGTTTATCGTTTGAAGGATCATACCCGGGATCTTATTACTTAGGTTCCCTTAACCTTTCTCAATACATTATATTCCTTTTTATGATCCTCTATTATAATCCTTTAATTTAAATCCTTTTTATCCTGTTACCTTATACTCAATTCTCTCCGTATCTTGTGGATTTCCGGGAAAAACCAAAGTGTTCGGAATTGGATTCTGACGATATTTACATACACTTATATACTTCATAGAGTACTAATAATATCCCAGAATATCCATAACAGAACCCCTACATAGTGTGGCGTGAAAAGTTTTCTCATTCAGCTAAAACACTATTCACAAGGGTTACAAAAAGTTGAAAAATTTTGGGGTTATTACACAAAGCATGCACTAAATAAATCACGCAAGTATACGCGTTCGCAAGTAATATAGAATGATTTCTAGTTCGTTCCCACATAGACTCTGATTAATTATATTTAATTAACACTTACTCACCAATGTATGGTTACTCTTCAATGTCAAGATAATAATAATTAAGGTTGATTAACTAATATTAACTGCGAGAATTAAACACTTAAATTATCAATATTAAACACACATGAGACCATAACTTCATTACTACTTCATTCAATAGTAATTGTTATTACCCTTAGCATGTAATGGTGATGATATTAATCGAACAATACGAAACTGATAAACGCCAACTTTTGTTATACGAATACCATTCTACCAAGTATCCACAATTAAGATAGAAGTTGAATAGGCATCAATTATGTTGAGACCCTATATGTCTACATAATTTGACAACATAATGATTTAAGCGCAAGTTATTCACTATGATTACACATGATAAGTAAAACTGTTAGAGTTACCCACTAATCATGCATACAATACATGAACCTATGCTAGCATGGCAAGTTCTAAATCTCAAGATTCACTGTCGCTTCACAAGAAATTAACAAACTATCTTATATATTTATGACACACATAAGACGAATAAGCACAACCTATGCTAGATATCATATAATCACCACATACCAAGGTATTAAACAATTAACTAAAGAAATCCATAGTAAATCCGCTATGATCCCATGATCATGATTAGCCCATGATAGAACTCATCATCACCATGGGTTCATATGAAAACATGATAATAACACGATGATATAAACCAATAAAAATACTTAATAAAAACAGAGTACGTCACAAGAGTATTAAGGTTCAAAGTGTAAAGAAAACTAGCATCCACTGTTACGACGAATTAAAAGAATCACAAGATAAACGTATGCTTCCTCTTCTTCATTGTTGCGTGCTAAAATGGTCTTCTTGATCTCCTCTCCTTGTTACTTGTTGCTGAAAACGTCTCCCCAATAGGTTTATATAAGAGTCCACAAGAACCAGCGCCAACAGAAGCCCAATTATACTCAAATTATAAATTCTAGAATCTGATTTTCCGCACCCAGGCGGCTACCTGCAAGCCTTCTGGAAAAATCCAATTTTTGCTTTTGATTTTGCTGAATTCTTCGCACAACTCCCCGAGACTAATTCCAAGCACTTCCTAAGGCTTATTTTGATGAAATCCTCCTATCTAAGCAAGTTATACCCTGAAATGCAAAAACACTTGAAAACACGTTAAATACACAAAATACTCGAGTTCAAGACATCAATTCAAGCCGTTATGAGACGCTCTAAGTGGTATAAAATGCCACTTATCACACCCCCAAACTTAAATCGATGCTTGTCCTCAAGCAGTACAGACTCAAAAATAGAATAAAAACATGCATGAATGCAAACTATATGAAATGCAACGATCCCCATAGCGATGACTAAACCAACTAACACATGACATGTCAACAAATGCAATTAGGCAACTAGAGATCAATCAAATCACGCAAGCTAACATACAACTAGAAATGTGGTGTGTGCGAATGCTTAACATATATGCTTCGAAACTAGATCAATCACCATAACTTAATTATCCTCAAGACAATCACAAGATTATATGAAGAATATATTCTAAACACAAAATGACTTATAACACTTCAAGATCATTGGAGTTTATTACGGAATCATGCTTTTATTCAACACATAAACAAATGCTTATTTGATCGTGCAATGAGTGAGGTCCACAAAAGACTTATGCAATGATATCCATTTAGTGAGCGTTAGGTTAGCGGATACCAGACTATGAAAGCCTTAGGTCACTAGGCACAAAGTCCCCTAAGAACTTAATAACTCGAATACCAAAGAGCTCACTCATGACCAATTGTGCATTAAACCATATATATTTTTTTCTTTTTATATATTTTTTTCAATTTCTGAGCAAGTGCATTTCGTTCCATCTTGCTCAACCCTAGACTACTCGTATACAATACGAGCCGGCTACTAGCCATTTGACGCCTAGCCACAACTAGTAATGAATTCCAATTTTTACTCCAATTTTTATCTTTTCATGCCTTTTATCATTAAGAGCCTATCATACATTCTAAGCATAAGCAATAGATTCACCTCTAAAACCATTAAACCATGACAACAATCTAGTCCTCAAGCATACTCTAAGACTTAGTGAAATTACAAGTGTTTCTAGCATGCATGCCAACCTAACAAGATTCAACATCACTCTAGCGCTATCACTACACTCGCATCAATATCACATATCAATCGGTAAAGCAACACAAAAGGGATCATGGTATATGCATGAGCTATATGACATGATAAATAAAGCTATAAAATAAAAAACTATATAAAAAACTATATGGCAAAAATATGCAACTATATGAACTAAACTAACATGAAAATGCAACTACATGACACACACACAAATATGTTCCTTAACTACCACCCCCAAACTTAAAATCTTCACTGTCCCCAATGAAGGTAATAAAATGGAACTCAGGGTATACCTACTCAGAAGAATCATCATCATCTTCACCCTCAGAGGGTGGAGTGTCAGGAGGTGGATAAGCAGAATCCTCACCAAAAACGGGCCATTGGATGTCAGCTCCAAGGCCTCTAAATACAGTCCCAAGTGCTAGGGTGAGCTCCTGCACAAACCTACTCTGCGACTCATAGATCATATCCATCCTCCTGGAAAGCCTTCTGTACTGGACATCAGCCAATCCCGAACCATCTCCTCCCTGGCCTCTCGAAGAACCTGCCTCCCCTGAGCTTGACTGAACCTAGCCATGGTAGCACCAGCTGCTGGACGTCCTCCTGGGAGGTGATATCCCAAACCATGTGACTCGGGCTCTCCACTCGTCCACTCCTGCATCGCATTCATCATCGCTGAATCAATAGGAGCGGCCGACATCTGCAACTGCTCATAAGAAGGCCACTGGACTCCAACTGCCTTGCACAACTTAGTGACAATAGAGGCATACGGGATATAGTAAATCTGTAAATGATAAACACATAACAACACTTAGCAAATATTCAATTTCATTTCAAAATACTATATAAATCGGATCTTTATTCATAAGTGTCTCCCACTAGTTTATCTAATTTTTTCAACCCCCTAAGTGAAAATTAAGCATTCATAATGCTAGTGGGAATAGGGATCTTACATTCCATCACACAACCTCGGCTGTGGCACGAAACATCATGTGATGTTTAATAGGTAGACAACTCTTGTCAATTACATCTTATATTATTCCCTAATATAAGTTTAGCCTCTTGAATAATTGAGTCACGGCTGTGGCACGACAAACTCAATATTCTAAGTCAAGTCTAACCCAATATTTCGTACAATTGAATCAGTCTCCAACGGCCCACGGCTGTAGCACATACCGACCTTTAGATTCTAATTCAATGTACACATCTCTATGTAATAGACAAGTATTTCTTATTTCGAAATCAAAGCCCTCGGCTGTAGCACGAAACGACAATGATTTAAAAATAAGAACCACTTTCTACCATGTTGGAAGGTTATGACCGACACAAGCTCGTTGTGCCATTGGCCAATTACTACTTGATATTATTTAATTTTAGAGGGATTATATTACGTTACAATCATAATCATATTATAAAGAGATTCTTCCTTTTAAATTAAATATTTCAAATCAATAATCGATAATCAGATGATTCCCAGATCGGGTGGAGCATTGTCAAGAGGCGTCACTTAATAACCCTTTCTTACAGATATAAATCTGTTGTTGACAGAATCATCCTTTCTCTCAATATTGAAAATTCATATTCAATTACGTGTTTCATAAACATAAGAATCTCATGATCGTAATCATAATATTTATTGTTAAGGCAAGAAACGATTCCTATTCTAAATTTTCTAGAGCACGCTTTATATTGATTTAAGTTTACCTAAATCTATCATCGCATGGTAAACATAAGCATATATATCATATATAAAATTAAATAAACAAGTAAATGTAAAGTGCAATAAAGTAAATGTGTTTGGTTAAGGCCCCATCCTATGTGATCTTTATCAAGCTCATGATAAAGATCAAGGTCAATCTAATATGGTGATGGAAATAAATACAACTACTTATTACATAAGTCTTCTTGTATGCCTCGTCTTCTTCTTTGTATCACCTCCATTGGATAGCCTTATTGAGTCTTCAATTACATTACATGATTGAAAGTAAAACTAATCTAATGAACTTACAAGAATAACTCGAGTTACATTCAAGATTTATGATTACAAAGATTGACGACATGCAAGTCGTATTTAAAACCAAAACCAAAACCATTACACTAAGGTAGAAAGGCCATAACCATCCACCATGCTCATACAACACATAAAAGCATGTTAAAACACATAATCTAATCTTAACATATCATATTATCCATGATCTAATCATAAAAAGAAAATATGACAAAAATCAGAAAAATCAGAATCAAATCAGAAAAACAAGAATCACTGTTTACGGGCAGTAAACGACGTCAAATGCCTTACAGACGAGTCGATGATAGCTTTAGCTATCAATTTTGTTCAGACGCTCGTTTACCTATGGAATAGGGTATTCGTTTGCGTAAATCGGACACCAGACCCAGATTTCAGCAAATCTGCAGCAGCCAATTCAGAATCCGTATCTAATATGATTCTCATAATTAGAACAAACATAAATCATGTATATATCAGTATATATACAGATTAAATAATCATCTTATGATTATACAACTCACATGAATATCATATATTCAAAACCATACATATATAAGCATATTATATCAACATCAAATCACGGCGAATCACGTACATGCTCATATATCGAAAACAGTTAAACACATAAACGAATTAAAAACTTTTCGCAAGTAGCTCTGATGCCATTGAAGGGTTTTTAGCACATAAACGCAGCGAAAACAAAAACTTAAATCTTAAAAAAAACGAAACCCTCCGCAGGATCCATGCGAAAAATAATATTTAATTCGTAGTTCAGTATGTTTACCTTAAGAAGCTTTACATTAATGGAAAGATGAAGGTCTTTAATAGCGATCCAAGAACCACGAGCGGAGATCCTTAGCAGCTGCTCCTCAAGTGTGAAGCACTCCACCGGTATCCACCAAGAAAACGATGTAATGAAGGAGGAGGAGATGGAGAGAATTAGGGTTTTGTAAATCCTTTTGGTTGAGGCAAAAATAGGGTCTATAATAGTATATTTATAGGCAAAACTTTCAGCTGAAAATTTTCCCATAAAATATTATTATTATTAACCCTTTATTATTCTCATTAATAATTAAAACACCTTTTAATTATTAATCCTTTTTCTAAACACTTTAGAAATAATTCTCTCTCTTGATTTAATTTCCAAAAATTAAATTCTTAATTAATAATATTAAGAACCTTTTCTTAATTAATTTATAATCAATTAAATCTCATTTAATCAATTATTAAATTTTCCAATTAATTATTTATTTCATAAATAAATAATTATCAGTCATTATTAATTAATTCCTCCACCATTAAATCATTCTCTTTTATGGTGTGACCCTGTACGTTCAATATTAAGCCGACAGTAGAAATAAATAATAATAAAACTATTTTATCAATATTTATATAAATTCTCTAATTCATTAAATATGATTAATTAATTAATCATATTTATTCTACATCGTGAGAGATACGTCTCAGCATATCGCGACTATCCGGATAATACGAATTCACTGCTTAGAATACCAAGAACCTATTCAGTGAGTAGTTACCGTACAATTAATTCCTTCTACCCTGCAATGTCATGATTAAATACAAGGCATGGAACTTGTGCCAAGCCTATCTTATTTAATCACTTGCTTTCCCATTCACTATGCTTAGTTCTATTTAATGTAAATTAGAAACTCCTTTCTAATTTTATTCACTCTGGCCAGAGATTCCTGAACTAACATAAGTGGATCAGCATTGAACATTCTCTTCCTAGACTGGAAGGGGTAGATCCTTTATTGATCATATACTATCTTCGTGTACAAATTCCTATACCCAGTAGAGCCCTTATAATTGTCCCTTGAGACTAAGAACTAAACCAAAGCATAGTTCAGTGTACACAAGATGACTATGATGAGCTCAAGTCTAAGGATACTTGTACAACTATCACTATGTGAACAACTGCTGACACGTGAGTGAACTCCATCAGTTGTTCAGCTGTGTGAGTCATGTTCAGTGAACTTATTCTATAATAAGCACCTACATACTAGCTATAGTGTCACCACATAAATGTCTATGAGAACAGACATCCTTCATAATGAAGCAAGCATAGTATGTACTGATCTTTGCGGATTATTAATTACCAGTTAGTAATCCTACGACCAGGAACTATTTAAGTTTAGAGTTATCATCTTTTAGGTCTCATTATTATGATCTCATCACAATCCATAAAAAGCTTTACTCTAAACTGTGGTATATCTTATTTAAACATTTAAATAGATAGAGCCCGCAATAAAAAATAAAACAAGTCTTTTATTAATATCAATGAAATCAAAACAGATTACATAAAAGTTATTCCTAATTCCTCATAAATGATTGGACTTAGGACATATCTCTTTCACGGTAATCGTTGGATCCCCTCTTAAACTTCCACACTGTACCCGGCTGACAGAGAGTAGCAATAATCAAGTCTGAGTCAAAATCCTCAGGGGCCTTTTCATTCCAATTCTCCTCTTGGGGTTTCCTTTGTCGCTGCCCAATAACCCGGCGAATTGCCTCGGGATGATAATCAACAGTAAGCCCACGAACAACAGAAAACCCATTCTTGTTGGCCTTGGCATTCGCATAGAACTCGCGAATAACACTTATCGTTACAGCCTCAAGTGACTCGCAGAAAGTAATCCATCTCTTCTTTGCAATCATCGGTAATAACTCACCATCCCTCCCCGATGGCAAGAACCCCCTCTTCTTCATAATCGGCTTGGTTAACAGCTTAGCATACTCTTCTTCAGCAGCCCTATCCAACAATCGGGGCCTGGCAGCAGTGCTCCTCGACAAATCAGTAGCAGTCGGATTGGTGCTGCTGCTACCCATAGTTCTCGATCTCTTTGGTGCCATGAAAACTGAAAATAAGGGTTTGAGAGTTTGTGTTTGGTGTGTAGGAGAGAGTTTGAGAGTTGAAAGTATATGAGATGTGTAATATGAGGTTGTATGTATATATAGGGTAAATTAGGGTTATAATTTGACTAGGATTGGGGATTGTGGTTAATTTGTAAGAGGAAATCGTGGGTAATGGGGATTATGGGTTGTGGTTTTTTTGTTTTTGTTGTTTTTCTGTTTTTTTATAGGCTGAAAACTGTTTTTTCATAATTCAGGTCCGCAGGCGGTCGCTGGCACCAGCAGGCGGGCGCCTGCTAGCACGCGACCGCATGGTCCTAGCAGGTGGGCGCCTGCTAGGTCTCTGGATTTTTTTTTCTGCCACTTTTTTAATGATTTTTTAGGGTTTTTGGATAAAGTACTACATTCTAAGGGTTCCTATGGTCTCATATCTTTGGTTGCCTCCCAAGAAGCACTTCTTTTACAACATTAGTTTGACGTAGAGTAATGCGATCAAGTTGACAATAAAATGGCACTGACCACTTCCCGGTTTCCCGTATCTCCATAATAGTGTTTCAATCTCTGACCATTTACTTTAAATACTTGGCCCGGATCTTCCTCAAAAATCTCCACCGCTCCATGTGGAAATACAGTTTTGATGATAAATGGTCCAGACCACCTTGATTTCAACTTTCCAGGAAAAAGTCGGAGACGAAATTTGAATAGAAGAACTTGTTGCCCCGACACAAATGACTTATGAGATAGCTTCCTGTCATGCCACCTTTTTACTTTTTCCTTGTACATTTTGTTGTTTTCGTACGCTTAAAGTCGAAATTCATCAAGTTCATTTAACTGAAGCATTCGCTTCTTCCCAACTGCATCTAGATCAAGGTTTAACTACTTTAATGTCCAATAAGCCTTATGCTTAAGCTCCGCAGGTAAATGACATCCCTTACCATAGACAAGTTGAAATGGGGATATCCCAAGTAGAGTCTTGTATGTTGTTCTATAAGCGCAAACAACTTCATCGAGCTTCAAAGACCAATCTTTCCTTGATGGACAAACAACTTTCTCTAGAATGCGCTTGATCTCTCTATTCGGCACTTCAGCTTGACCATTAGTTTGCGGATGATAGGCAATAGCGATGTGATGATTCATATTGTAGCGTTGCATCATAGAAGTGAACTTACGATTGCAAAAATGCGACCCCTCATCACTTATGATAACTCGTGGCATTCCAAACCTTGTGAATATCTGCTTATAAAGAAAACTCAACACTACCTTTGCATCATTAGTCGGTAGAGCCTTGACTTCTACCCATTTCGAGACATAATCGACTGCCAGCAAGATGTACTGATTATTGCTGGACGAGATAAATGGTCCCATGAAATCGATTCCCCAAACATCGAAGACCTTAACTTCAAGCATCACATTTAAAGGCATCTCATCCTTTCTGGTAAGATTCCCAACTCTTTGGCAACGATCACACCTTAAAACGAACTGATGTGCATCCTTAAACAATGTTGGCCAGAAAAAACCTGCTTGAAGAATACAAGCTGCTGTCTTTTCACCACCATAATGTCCACCATAAACTGTGGAATGACAGTCTCGTAATATCCCCTCCGTCTCACAGAATGGGATACATCTCCTGATGATCTGGTCAGCTCCTTGTCTAAACAAATATGGTTCATCCCACATGTACCACTTCACCTCATGCAAAAACTTCTTCTTCTGAGCCGCATTCATATTAGGAGGCATTATATTGCTAACAAGATAGTTCACAATGTCTGCGAACCATGGCTCTTCCTCTTGAATTGCGAACAACTGCTCATCCGGAAAAGATTCATTGATCAATGTCTTACCATGTGAAGTAGAATTGGGATTCTCCAATCTAGAGAGATGGTCAGCTACTTGATTTTCAGTACCTTTTCGATCCTTGATCTCTAACTCAAATTCCTGTAGCAAGAGCACCCAATGAATAAGTCTAGGCTTCGAATCCTTCTTTGAGACCAAATAACGGATGGCAGCGTGATTAGTGAATACTGTCAGCTTTGTCCCAAGTAGATAAGATCGAAATTTTTCGAAACCAAAAACTATCACCAAGAGCTCCTTCTCAGCAGTGGTGTAGTTCAGTTGAGCTCCATTTAGTGTCTTACTAGCATAGTAGACTACATGAAAGATATTAGACTTTCGCTGCCCAAGAACTGCTCCCACTGCATAATCACTTGCATCACACATCATCTCAAAAGGTTCTCTCCAATCAGGTGCCGTAATATCTAGTGCAGTGATCAAACTCTTCTTGAGAGTCTCGAATGCTTCCAATCATTCATCATCAAATTTGAAAGGCACATCTTTCTCGAGCAAGTTGCACAACGGCTTAGATATCTTAGAGAAGTCCTTGATAAAACACCGATAAAAACCCGCATGACCAAGAAAACTATGGATTCCTTTCACAGAAATAGGTGGCGGAAGATTTTCAATGACTCCCACCTTGGCTTTATCCACCTCAAGACCCTTACTAGAGACCTTATGCCCAAGAATGATGCCGTGCTGCACCATGAAGTGACATTTTTCCCAATTGAGCACTAGATTGGTTTCCACACACGTTTTGAGCACCAAACGGAGATTATTCAAGCATTCATCATACAAATGTCCAAAGACGGAGAAGTCATCCATGAACACTTCGACATTATTTCCAATCATATCAGAGAATATAGCCATCATGCATCTCTGAAAAGTGGCAGGTGCACCACATAAGCCAAAAGAAACTCTGCGGAAAGCAAACATGTTGAATGGACAAGTGAAAGTAGTCTTCTCTTAATCTTCTGGTGCAATGTAAATCTGATTGTAGCCCGAATAGCCATCCAGAAGACAATAATACTCATGACCAGCCAATCTATCAAGCATCTGATCAATAAATGGAAGAGGGAAGTGATCCTTTCTTGTGGATTTATTTAACTTTCTATAATCCATGCATACCCTCCATCCTATGACTGTTCGAGTGAGGATGAGCTCGTTCTTCTCATTTGCTACCACAGTAATACCTCCTTTCTTAGGTACACATTGCATGGGGCTCACCCAAGAACTGTCAGAAATAGGATATATAATTCCTGCATCTAGCCACTTTAGAATTTCTTTCTTCACCACTTCTTTCATAATAGGATTAAGCCTTCGTTGTTGCTCAACAGTCGGCTTTCTACCGTCCTCTAGCAGAATTTTATGCATGCAGTATGAAGGGCTGATCCCTTTTATATCTGCTATAGTCCATCCGATGGCCGATTTGAATTCTCTTAAAATCCTCAAGAGCTTGTCCTCATCACTACCTAAAAGGTCAGATGCAATAATAACAGGTAAGGTAGATGCATCACCTAAAAAAGCATACCTCAAGTGTTCAGGCAATGGTTTAAGCTCCAAAGTAGGCGCTTCCTCAATAGATGGTTTAAGCTTTCCCTCAGCATTCTTAAGATCAGTATTACCAAGAGATTCAAATGGCATGTCTAGCTTTTGTTTCTAAGGAGAAGCATTCAGATATTGTAACTGCTCATTGCCTTCCTCATCATCACTGTCAAATTCCCCCAATAAGGCTTTTTCTAAGGCATCAGACCTTAGCACATGATCAAGTTCTGAAATAACTGCAGAATCGACCAAATCCATCTTGAAGCACTCCTCATCTCCCGTAGGGAATTTCATTTCATTGAACACATTGAAGGTCACATCCTAATCTTGCACCCTCATAGTAAGTTCACCTTTTTGCACATCTATCAAGGTACGGCCTGTATCCAAGAAAGGTCTTCCCAAGGTTATGGGAATCTTCTTATCTTCCTCGAAATCCAGAATAACAAAGTCTGCAGGAAAGATGAGCTTGTCCACCTTTACTACCACATCCTCCACGATGCCTCGTGGGTATGTAATCGAACGATCAGCCAATTATAGGGACATGTAGGTGGGCTTCAGATCAGGCAAATTCATCTTTTTGAAGATAGAAAATGGCATCAGATTAATGCTTGCTCCCAAATCGCAAAGGCACTTGTCGAATGACAACTTGCCAATGGTGTAAGGAACGGTGAAGCTACCTGGATCCTTAAGCTTTGGAGGTAACTTTTGTTACAACACGACACTGTACTCTTCCGTTAAAGCAATGGTATTAAGATCATCCAATTTCACCTTTCTTGAAAGAATACCTTTCATGAATTTTGCATAACTAGGCATTTGCTCTAGAGCCTCAATGAAAGGTATGTTGATGTGAAATTTCTTGAACACCTTCAGAAACTTACCAAACTGCTTGTCTAGCTTTTATTTTTACAATCGCTTAGAAAAAGGTGGTGGAGGATAGAGCTGTTTCTCCCCTGTATTACCCTCAGGTAGAGTGTGTTTAACAGTAGTCTTTCTTGGTTCCCCTTCTTTCTCCTATTACTTTTCTTCTTTATCTACAACTTCAGCTTCTCCATCTTTTGCTTTTTCAGCATCAGCAACTTTTCCAGACCTTAAGGTGACAGCTTTGACTTGCTCCTTAGCTTCCTTCCTGCCTGGCACTTTAGTATCACTGGGAAGTGTGCCAGGTTGACGATTGAGCAAGGCATTGGCTATTTGTCCAATTTGATTTTTCAAGGTCTTGATAGAAACAACCTGACTTTTGCACAACAGCTTTAACTCCTCAAAATCAACACTAGAAGGTGGAGCAACACCTCCTTGTTGAGGATATGATTTCCCTTGAGCATATTGTTGAGGTTGCTGGAATCCAGGTAAATTAAACTGTTTACTTGCAGCTTGCTGATATGGTTGCTGAGCAGCATTCTGATTATTGCTCCAGTTGAAATTGGGATGATTTCTGTTATTGGGATGATAAGTAGCGGGCACAGGCTACTGCGATCTCTGATAATTGTTCACATACTGAACATATTCATTAACAAGGGAACACTGATCCATAGCATGAGAGCCTGCATAAATCTCACAGACAATAGCTATTTGATTGACTCAATAGTTAGCTAAAGAATCGACCTTTATAGACAGCGCTTGAAGCTGCGCTGCAATAGTTGTAGCTGCATCAACTTCCAAAATACCTGCGACCTTCCCATGCATCATCCTTTGAGTTGGGTTTTGATACTCGTTTGCAGCCATAGTTTCAATGAGATTATAAGCCTCACTATAGCTTTTGGCCCACAAAGCGCCTCTAGAAGTTGCATCGAGCATGGGCCAAGATTGGGCCCCCAAACCATTGTAGAAACCAGTGATCACCATCCAGTCAGGCATACCATGATGTGGACACTTTCTCAACATCTCCTTGTAGCACTCCCAAGCTTCGCATATAGATTCTCCTTATTGCTGCGCAAACTGAGTAAGAGCACTCCTCATAGCTGCAGTCTTGGCTATTGGATAGAACTTCACCAGAAACTTTTGCGCGAGATCTTCCCAAGTAGTGATGGACCCAGCTGGTAAAGAATGTAACAAGTCCTTAGCTTTGTCCCTCAGAGAGAATGGGAAAAGCCTTAGCTTGATAGCCTCATCAGTAACACCATTATATTTGAAAGTACTACAGATCTCGACAAAATTCCTGATATGCATGTTGGGATCTTCAGTCGCAGCACCTCCGAAAGAAACAGAATTCTGCACCATCTGAATAGTGTCCGGCTTGATTTCAAAAGTATTGGTCTGAATAGTCGGATGAATGATGCTTGACTGGATGTCATCAATTTTAGGCCGAGAAAAGTCCATAAGAGCTGGATCAACTTGAACTATACGATCACCCATAGTTACAGGTTCTTTCTTTTCACTCTCTTTATCCGAATCTTCAAAAACTATCTTCTCCGGAAAGTCAAGAGTTGTACCTGTCTCCTCAGCCTTATCTAGATTTCTCTTGCGAGTGCGAGAACGTGTTTGCATAAACGCTCTCTAGAGTACCTGAAACACAACCGGAAGCAGTAAGTAACAAGTCTTAATCAATGAATCCTAATGACCACTAATGGCAAGTACATAAACTAAACAAATTAACACTGAGTCCCTGGCAGCGGCGCCAAAAACTTGTTAGGCACAAAGCATGCACTTAATAAATCACGCAAGTATACGCGTTCGCAAGTAATATAGAATGATTTCTAGTTCATTCCCACAGAGACTCTGATTAATTATATTTAATTAATACTTACTCATCAATGTATGATTACTCTTCAATGTCAAGATAATAATAATTAAGGTTGATTAACTAATATTAAATAAGAGAATTAAACACTTAAATTATCAATATTAAACACACATGAGACCATAACTTCATTACTACTTCATTCAATAGTTATTGTTATTACCCTTAGCATGTAATGGTGATGATATTAATCGAACAACACGAAACTGATAAACGCCAACTTTCGTTGTACGAATACCATTCTACCAAGCATCCACAATTAAGATAGAAGTTGAATAGGCATCAATTATGTTGAGACCCTATATGTCTACAGAATTTGACAACATAATGATTTAAGCACAAGTTATTCTTTATGATTACACAGGACAAGTAAAACGGTTAGAGTTACCTACTAATCATGCATACAATACACGAACCTATGCTAGCATGGCAAGTTCTAAATCTCGAGATTCACTGTCGCTTCACAAGAGATTAACAAACTATCTTATATGTTTATGACGCATATAAGACGAATAAGCATAACCTATGCTAGATATCATACAATCACCACATACCAAGGTATTAAACAATTAACTAAAGAAATCCATAGTAAATCCGCTATGATCCCATGATCATGATTAGCCCATGATAGAACTCACCATCACTATGGGTTCATATGAAAACATGATAATAACACGATGATATAAACCAATAAAAATACTTAATAAAAACAGAGTACGTCACAAGAGTATTAAGGTTCAAAGAGTAAAGAAAACTAGCATCCACAGTTACGACGAATTAAAAGAATCACAAGATAAACGTATGCTTCCTCTTCTTCATTGTTGCGTGCTAAAAAGTTCTTCTTGATCTTCTCTCCTTGTTACTTGTTGCTGAAAACGTCTCCCCAATAGGTTTATATAAGATTCTACAAGAACCAGCGCCAACAGAAGCCCAATTATACTCGAATTATAAATTCCAGAATCTGATTTTCCGCACCCAGGCGGCCGCCTCCTTCTTCCAAGCGGGCGCCTGCTACCAGGCGGTCGCCTACTCCTTCCAGGCGGGCGCCTACAAGCCTTCTGGAAAAATCCAATTTTTGCTTCTGATTTTGCTGAATTCTTCGCACAACTCCCCGAGTCTAATTCCAAGCACTTCCTAAGGCTTATTTTGATGAAATCCTCCTATCTAAGCAAGTTATACCCTGAAATACAAAAATACTCGAAAACGCGTTAAATACACAAAATACTCGAGTTCAAGACATCAATTCAAGCCGTTATGAGATACTTTAAGTGGTATAAAATGCCACTTATCAATAAATCTATTTCCTTGATTGTCTGGATTTCTTCCCAAGCCTTCTGTTGTTTTCTTCTATTTGGTTTTGGAGTTGTCTGTGGAATTAAAGTTCATCAGCTTCTGAGAGATTTTGCATTCTCTGCATTTCCAAAAGAGTCTCATTGCCAGAGATACTCAATTGGTCCTCCAATCTGAAGAATCTTCTAACTCCTTTTTCATCCCTGAATTCCATCAACCAATAGGGCCTCAGATGCACTCTCTTTCCTGTGAAGGGAATTGGCAGAGTTTTTGGTAGTGCATCTTTGGCTCTATTACTCCTCAGCTCCTCAATCTTCTTTACAACTAATCTTCTTGCTGTAACATTATAACCAAAATTCTTTTTGAATGAAGAGTAGATCTTTATCAAAACAGACTAGCTTTCAAGAAGGATCCTGTAAAGTGGCCATATGATCTCTTTTCCTCCCTTGTATTAAACACCAATCTTTCAGGAAGATGTCTGTGAGCATCAATTCCTCTAACTTCATCCAATTCATCTAAGTAAAGGTTTATGTCAGAAAACTCCTTGATGTCACATATGTACAACATGTCTCCCTTGTTGACTGTAGATTTAGCTTTGATTGGGGTCTTGGATTTGAGAATCACAGGCTTCACTTTCTTGTTTGCTTTTGTCTTTGTCTTCTTTAGCTTTTTGAAGATAGGAAAATTTAGCTCAGAAATTGGTAAACTATCCCAATCTACTGGCTCATTCTTATAAATTATGGGCTCACCATGAATGTTCCTTGTTGGATCCACCACTTTGAATTCTTTAAATACCACAGAGGGCTTTGATGTTTGAGTTAAAGTTGTAGGCTTCTTGGGAATTTGGTCTTCCTTTTCCTCATCACTAAAGTCCAATTTTCTCTTGGAATGGAGCTTGTATCTGAATTTTCTTTTCTGTTGTGGTTCCTGTTGCATTTTCTGATCTTGAGGTTCAGCAATCACGGATGGTTGTGTAGAGATCTCAGTTGAAGTCTTCACAACCTGAAGTTTGGCTAAGATAGCAGCTTGCTCCTTCTTTTATTTGAGCTTCTTAACATCTAAAGTAGTTTGCTTCTTTTCTCGCCTTATTTTCTCTTTCTCTTCCTTTTTGGCTTCTACAAACTGAGGGTGTCTAGCCACCAAACATATCTCTTTACCATTTCTGTAGATCTTTGCAATTCTCTTTTTAAGTGCTAAATCTGCCGGATCCTTATAAAATGCAATTGACCTAGCCAACAACTTCTTCTCATCTGGCCTAGGTGTCTCATACACAGTATCCATAGGATTTTTGTCTGAGAACTTGGAGTAGTTTCTTTTAGGCTTCATGATGAAATTTGCTTTTGGAGATTTATGCAGGAAGTTTGACCCTTTTCCAGATAATTCATACTTATGTCATTCACAGAGATTTTCATGACTTGAGAGTGATGACTGAAGACTTTATCTGGTTTCTGAATTGGCCCAAACTTTTATTGTATATCTGCAGCTATTTTTCTCCATTTTTCTCTTACTTCCTTCTCTATAGCTGTAACATCAAGCATCTTAGGATTTGACTTTGACTCAAGCTTTCCAGCTGCTATTTGGATTAGATCAATGTTATCCAATACTGGTGGCTTTGTGAAAGAAAGTGTTGGCACAATCACTTTGCTGACTTGTATTTTTAGCTGTAGCTCCCCCTCACTTGAGCCTTTCTCCCCCTCCCCCTTACTTGAGCTTTTCTCCCCCTTTTTGTTATCATCAATTAGAGTGGAGGATGAAGAGTGTGCAACCACTAGTTATTGTAGCAGTTGAGTTTGCTGAGCTTGATGTAGATGTATAGCTGTTAGAGAAGCTTCCATTACAGTCATTCTGGTGTCTAAGGAATCTATCTTTGGGGCAAGATCAGAGTTCATCCTGAGTTGTCTCTTAATATCAAACATTGTAGCTTCTGGAAGTTTAACATCCAATCTTTCAATAATGTCCTTCTTTATTTGCTCAACTTCATTTTTGATAGAAAAAACATCCTGATTGTGTTAAAAACCTTGGATTTGGTGTAACTGTAGAGAGGCCAGGTGTGCTTGTAGGAGCTTCTTGGTGCTAGCATTGGTTGTTGATTGCAGAGCAGATTGTGTCTGGATGATGAGTTGAATGAGGGTTGTCTTGAAATAATGTTCATCATATTTCTTTGAAAATACCCAAGATGGCAGTCCAGATCTGGAGCCAGGGCATGCTCCTCCCCCTATGTCTAGTGACTCTCCTTCACTAGAATATATGTCATCAGTCTCATAATATATGTCATCACCAGTTGTAGAGGGCATAGCTGTGATGCCATCTTTTGCTCTTTGCATGGATATAGTAGTGTGCACCTGATTCAATATCCTTTCTGCATTTTCATTGCCTAATCCAGCCAAAAGTTGATATATTGGAACATGATGAGTAAATGTCTCTGCATCCAAAGAGGTTGATTCTATAACAACTTGACTATGCTGAAATAGTTCCTCAATGTTTGCTTTATTAACATTCATTGACTCACTAACAATGATGTCCATCCTTATTTCTCCTGTACCCGCCTTTCTCTCATTTTCTCTCTATTTTTGTATCAAGGGCTCCCCTTGGCTTCCCACCCTCACACCCTCACCTTCACCATCTAAGGTGGGACTCCTCTCACTCACTTTTGCCAGTCCTGAAGAAATGGACTGCATTGGTTCACTCTTTTCCTCTCCTTTTTCCTGGGAACAACCCGGACTCTCACTCAATTCACTCCCTTCCCTCAGTCCTAAGAGTGATTGCACTACTACTAAGTCTTCTGCACTTGTAAGAATTGAAGAAATTTGAAGTTGTGCAGAGACACCCGACGGATGATGAATATCCATCGGGTTAGTAGTATGGCTATCCGACGGATGACTGCTGTTAGGCTTATCCGTCGGGATACAATCACTACTCGACGGATGATGAATATCCATCGGGATAATAGAAATGAAAGAGTTTGGAGTAGAGACTATTGTAGACTCTGTGTAGATTGATGAAAATTTTGGCATAGATGTCTCAACAGTCTCAGAAAGGAATGGTAAATGAGCCAACAAATCATCTAAAAGATGATGCTCACTTACTTAGATTTTTGGCTTCTACAAGAGAGTTAAAGATGGAGAATTTGGAAGTGATGTAATGATCATGTCAACATCTAGTGAGTGTGTGGGATAATTTGGTGTATCAGGTGCTTCAATTATGAGAGAATTTTGGCCGTGACTCCACATTTATTGGAGCCACATCAACCTGACTTTGAGAAGGTGCAGTGACTAGGTCTTTAGCACCAGTTTGCACTAAGTGTGTGCCTTGTGCATCCCCAAGGGTTTTTGGTTTCTTCTTTCTGATATAGGTTTGGGGCGAGCTTGTGTCCCTTACACTCTTGGCCTGTGCTCTTGGCTGAGAGCTTTATTCAATAGTCACAACCTTTTGGGAGGATGCAACTAGAAATGAGCTTAAATCCTTTTTAAGCACTGCAGTTTGTTGAGAAACTGCAGTATGGCTAGGCTGGGAAACACTCACCTCTCCAACCTTATTCTCAGGGCTTTTTTGATTTTCACCCTGTCCCTCACCTTTCTTACCCTCCTTCACACTCCCCTATTTAGGTTTAGTAGATTTTACAACTGATTTCTTTTGAAAGAAATCAGAGGTGGCTTTCTTAGCTTTGGCTTTTGGAATTTTGTTTTGGTAGCTTGGGTAGGCATCTATTTGGTCATTGGCACAGATGTCATAGCTGCACTAGAATGCAAAGAAATGTGTGAGGTTGGAAGAGTAGAGACAATAGAAATTACCTCACTTACCTGAGGTCCCTCTATTATTGGAAAATAGTATAAGGGTACCTCCTTGTGATGATTTTCCCTATTAAGATCTTCAATTATTCTTCTTTCTTGAACCCAACAATTCAGCTTGTTGGTTTGATTCTCAATCATAATATTCTCAATAAGATGGTTAGAAAGCATCATAAAGAATCTAGCATAATAGACACTTTTACCTCTCTTATTAAGTTCTCCTAACTTAAAGCCTAACTCAAACAAAACCAAGTCACTGAAATTAAAGTACTTATCAGTAACTAGCATGTAAAGCATGGATATATTGATAGAATCAAAATTGCCAACCTTACCAGAAAACACTTTAGTTACCACATCACACAGATAACTCCATTCTTTTCTAAGACCCAATCTTCTAATTTCACTTAACTTAGAAGTAGATAGTGCATAGCCCATGGAATTAAGTATGTTAACAATGTCAGTGTCTGTGTGTGAAGCAGTTACAATATTATCAGGAATCCTAAAGCATGCTTTGACAATATCACTATTTATGCAGATCTGCTTACCATTTAGAGTGAATGTGATGGTCTTATCTGTTGAGTTATAAACTGCAGTTGTCCATATCTCTTCTACAACCTCACAGTAAATAGTGGGTGATTCCAGCATGGCATAGTTGAGTTTGCAGTGCTTCATAAAATCCATCATTTTGTGATAGTCACCAGACTGTTGAATCTCCTTGTTTACTAAGGCTGAAAAGTTGTTTTTCTCATAGAGTAACCGATTTGAGACATGATTTTCACTACAGGTGCCATTGCTAAAGATTTGAAAGTTTGTAGAGAGAGAGAGAGTTTGCTTTTGAGAAGAAAGAAATTAGAGCAATTGAATCTTGGGAATGATAAAAGAAAAGAATGAAAAAGAATTTAGCTTTTATACTATCTCAGAGATAAACTGACAAAAAATAATAAAGTGAAATAAAGGACCAATAAAAATTGCCCAAATAGCCGTTTAAAAATGAATAAACTGTAAAAATTCCGTCACTTATCCGTCGTGTCATGCTTACAAACTGTAAGTATACTCGATGGATAATGTTCAGAGAATTAACTGCTAGGATTGAGACAATTCGACGGATGAAGATAAAACAGTTATCCGTCGAGTTATACAATATTCCAGAAAAACAATTAATTTTTATTGACAAATTGTATTCCGACGGATGATCAAACTCGATGGATAATGATCATCTGTCGGGATGTAAATTTTGACTTAGCCAAAATTTCATCCAAAACAGAAAAATCAATTAAATTTCTGGCTACATTGGAACTTGTAAAAATATCTGAAATGATTTAAGAAAAATTAAGCATACCTAACACTTACCAACCTTGAAAAGGTGGATTCATCAAGTGGCTTGGTAAATATATCTGCAAGCTGCTTTTCACTTGGAATAAAATGCAGTTCCACAGTACCATTCATCACATGTTCCCTTATGAAGTGGTACTTGATGTCTATGTGCTTTGTTCTTGAATGTTGTACTGGATTTTCAGTGATGGCAATTGCACTTGTGTTATCACAGAAAATAGGAATCCCATCCACTTGTAGACCATAGTCCAACAATTGGTTTTTCATCCACAAATCTGTGCACAACAACTACTAGCAACAATATATTCAGCTTCAGCTGTAAAAGTAGAAACTGAATTTTGCTTTTTACTGAACCAAGACACAAGCTTGTTCCCTAGAAATTGACAGGTTCCTGTTGTACTTTTTCTGTCTATTTTATAACCTGCATAATCTGCATCTGAATAACCAGTTAGATCAAACCCAGAATCTCTAGGGTACCAAATGCCAAGTTTTGGTGTTCCCTTGAGATATCTGAAAATTCTCTTAATAGCTACTAAATGAGATTATCTAGGATCAGCCTAAAATCTAGCACAAAGACAAGTAGCAAACATTATATCTGGCCTACTAGCTGTTAAGTACAGAAGTGAGCCAACCATGCCCCTATAACTTGAAATATCCATAGACTTTTCAGTAGTGTTTAATTCAAGCTTAGTTGCAGTGTCCATGAGAGTTTTTGCAGATGTGCAATCCATTAGATCAAACTTCTTTAAAATATCATGAATATATTTAGTCTGACTAATGAATATTCTATCACTAACTTTCTTAACTTGCAAATGAAGAAAGTAAGTTAGTTCTCCCATCATGCTCATTTCATACTTACTTTGAATCAATTTGGCAAACTTTTTGCAAAGATTTTCATCTGTAGAGCCAAAATATAATATTATCTACATAAATTTGAACAAGTATACTAGAGCAATTAACATTTCTAAAGAATAAAGTTTTATCAACATTACCTCTTGTGAAGTGATTTTCCAAAAGAAACTTTGATAAAGTGTCATATTAGGCTCTAGGTGCTTGCTTCAGTCCATAAAGTGCTTTCAAAAGGTAGTAAACATGATTTGTGAGGTTTGTATCTTCAAAACCAGGAGGCTGACTAACATAGACTTCCTCCTCCTAATCTCCATTCGAGAATGCACTTTTGATATCCATTTGATAGACCTTGAAATTGGCATGAGCTGCATAGGCTAAGAAAATTCATATGGCTTCAAGTCTTGCAACAGGAGCAAAAGTTTCAGCAAAATCTATTCTTTCTTATTGATAATAGCCCTTAGCAACTAATCTAGCTTTGTTCCTTACTACTATGCCATTTTCATCTTCTTGTTTCTGAATACCCATTTGGTGTCAATTGGATTCTTTCCTTTAGGCTTGGGTACCAGCTTCTATACTTTATTCCTTTCAAATTGGTTTAGCTCCTCCTGCATAGCTAAAATCCAATCAGGATCCAATAAAGCTTCTTCTATCTTCTTTGGTTCTTCCTTAGATAGAAAGCTGCTATATAGACATTCTTCTTGAGTTGCTCTCCTTGTTTAAAATCTAGAAGACACATCACCAATGATGAGCTCAAAGGGATGATCTTTTGTCCATTTTCTTTGTTGAGGTAGATTAGCTCTAGATGAAGAGGCCTCATTGTTGTCTTGATGTGTGACTGAGTTTTGATTATTAGAAACTCCCTATGAGTATGTGAATCTTTGATTTGAGAAAGGGGAATTTTCTGTTAGTGATCTATTCTGAATTTCAGCTTCTCTTAATGACCCGACGGATGGTGCACTTTGTGTTCCGACGGATGAAGCTGATTGTCTCCCGACGAATAAGGCAGATTGTCTCCCGACGGATGAAGCACTTTACAACTCGACAGATGTTGAATTATGTGCTACATTAGTTGTGGATTTTTCTGCATTATCCTTATTCACTGTTTCTTGATCACTTTTATCATCACTGTCATCACTAATGTGGCACCCTCCAAACCCGGGTTAGAAGTTTGGGGTCCATAACAAATACATAATATATAAACCTGTATACGAAATATTATCTGCAATGACCTTGCTTCACATAACCATGAATCACAATAGGTTAAAGTATGAAAACAAGCCACAACCTTAACTTTTATTACAAAGTACCAAATCCCAACTAATTTAACTTACAACTGATAATAAAATTATTCTTACAATCTTTCTATCTCACTACCGCAATAAGCTCCTACCAGCTCGATCCAACTCAATCTGGAATCCTAGCTCGCACTTTGGACTGAGGAACTTCACTATCATCCATATCCTTTTTAACTGTAAAATATATAAAAAGATTCGCAAGAGTGAGCTAACTAGCTCAGCAAGTCACAATAACGATAACTGAGGTTAAACAATGATCAAATGAGATGATTCAGAGGAATCAAGTTTCTTTTTAACTAATCGTTATAATTGGATATTCATTTTAAGTTTTAAAAACCAAGGTTAGGCTGCTGATCAGTCACGCACTAACCCCGAGCGAAGCACACAGCTCTGCTCTACGAACTGGATCCAAGGCACACATTGGCCTAATTCGATCACGAATCTGGCTTGACCACGAATCTGGTCCACATAAAGAAAACTATCCAATTCTAAAACAATTCAGTGTAATAAACTATGTAATTCAATAAGCAAGATTATAATCAATAGCGGTAAAACATCGGTATAAAAGCGTAATGCGATTCATGAGTATCACAAGGGTATATCAAGGTATGTATAAGAAACGGTTTTCAATTTGTAAAAGGATCATGTATTAGACCAGTAATAATTTTTCAAGGTATAGTTCTTTGATGTTATAAAGAATGGTTGGAGTATAAAAGTTTTTGTGTTTTCAAAAAATTCTCTTCCAGTGTTTGGTGTTTGGTAGTTATACAGTTGGGGAGTAGTATCATATTTGTGTGATTTGGTATCCGAGGATCAACAAAGGATAGTTTACAAAGAATAAGGCTTACGGCTCAAGATCGAGAAAGATCAGGGTTCAAGGTTAAATATTTTAAAGTACTTGTAATATTAAAACAAGAGTTATTTTGAATAATAGCGACATGTTATGAAACAGTTCGAAAATATTTGTGATATATCTTGAAGAAAAGTTCAGAAGTACTTGCCTTATAGGGCTTTACAACTATTACTGATCGACTCTAACCCGACTCTGCCGCTCAGGCTTTAACGTCCAACCACTAGTCCACATTAGATTCGACCTCGACACTCAGGTTTTTCTGTTGAAACTCTACTGAGCTCGTCGACTGACTACTAGGTCATCTTTAGTCCAATGTCCACTTTCGGTTTCCCGACTAGAACCTTCAGAGGCGAAATACTTTATGTTAGACACTCAGTTATGCTTGACATATCCTCGCTAACCGCCTACCCATACGATAGCATCTTCCGACTTGTAATCATTCATATTATAATAACACAAACAAGAATTAGGGTTCACGTTCTCGAAATCGGTTCAGTGTTCGTTTTCAGAAAATATGTATACTCGTCATTTTATGAAATTAGGGTTACTGAGTTTTGGAAAAACATTCACCACAACATACAATCAAGTTCGTATAAAGTATAAGTATATATATTCACTCGACGTCCCGATAATTAGCGGATACGCCCCCGCATTTCCATAGCTAATTTCCCGGAAATCGGGCAGCGTCTCTTTTGTTTATCGGACTACCCGTCGAAACATCAATCGACGTCAAATCCCAAACGCAACAATCGCAACAATTATCCAATCACATTCCAATTCCATAAATCCCAATCACTGATTTAAACCAACTAATTATTATTATTCGCGTTTTTAAATTTATTTCTTTTAAAATATTAGGATACAGAATCGCGTCATCAGAGTCCACCGTCGGCTCGCCGAGGCTCATCGCCGACGACGGTAAAATTCGCGGGTTTCCGTTTATACTGGACATCCAACGGAACTTCATCGATTAATATAAATTATTCCTATCCGAATAATTTATTTATATCACAAATATTTAGAAATTTTATATATTCATTTTCTGCAAAAATTAATAAAAGAGATTCCAGCAATAAAATAAAATCACAGGGCATCATCACGCGCATACGCGCTGCTAAACACAGGACATAACCGGAACAAAAGGGCATGGCCGGAAAAGCACCACACTGGCGGCGATAAACGCACACACAGATGACACACCCACAAGCACATATACACATTCAAGTATGTATATACGTATGCATAGAACGATAGGATTAAGGAGGCAATAGTACCCACAGCAAACGGCCGGAAAATAGGGGCCATCGAAGAATTAAAATCGGGAACAGGGAAAAGGGAATGGAAGAGAGTAAGGGGAGGGAGAGATATATGTATGTGTGTATATATGAAATCGAGAAGGAGAGATAGAGTGTGAGAGATATTGATGCGAGATGAGGGTGAGGAAAGAGAGGTTTCATCTATTTTTTTACTCTTTTGTTTTTCTTTCTGTAAATTCAGAAATCGACACGTTTCAATAGATTAACAGGGCACTGCCACGTGTTTGCTTTTCCGACTGGAAACCCAATATTATATCGTCTTTAATCTCTTAACGGAACAACTTGCGAATGAAAATTAACCCAAATGATCCCAAAATATTCTTAAAATTTTATAAATATCCCAAAACTAATAAAATAAACTTTTCATAATTTTTTAAAGCATTTTTGAAACATAACTCGTACCCGCATTTAACAATTAACGATCTGAGCTGCACTTAAAATAAATTCAGAAAATTATGAAAATAGTCTTAAAATATTACAAATATCCCGAAGTTTACAAAAACATATATTTCGTAATTTTAAAATAATTTTTGAAACGCAGTTTATACCCGCTTTTATCAATTAAATGAATCGACGCGCGTTTGAAATTTAATCCCGAAATTTTTTGAAATAATTTTAAAATTCTCAGAATATTCCAAACTTAAATAAATATAGATTTCACAATTTTTGAAGAATTCTGGAATTAAATACAGATTTTACAAATAAATTCAATTAGAAAATCAAACAGGATTAAATAATTGATGAAATATTAATTTCTAAATTTTATAAAATCCTAAAAATAATTATTATAACTATAAAACCATAAAAAGTGATTTTAGAGACATTTCAAATATTTATAAAAATAAATTTGCATTAAATCCATTTTTTTAAAAGTGAAAACAATTAAATACAATTCTATAATTAATTACGCGAACAACACGGTACACCATAAATCACACATAGATAATAATCAAACAACACATAGCGGTCAAAACCATTACACATATTTTATTTATTTAATAATTCCCATAATTACCCATTTAAATAATACAAAAATACACGAGTCGTTATATCCTTCCCCCCTTAAAAAGATTCTGTCCTCAGAATCTGACTTAACTAAACAAGTGAGGATATTTGTCAAGCATATCCGATCCTAACTTCCAAATAGACTCTTCTACTCGAGGATTTCAAACGTACTTATTATAGATATACACTCACTTTCAAGGACTCGCTCTTTAAGATCAAGAATTCAGATCGATCACTATATACAGAACATCTTGGACAAGAGCCCATTGGCTCCTAATCAATCACTTGATTCAAATTAGATACTTATTGCTTTAACATTGATAGGGAAAACACATTATATGTACATACTGTTGTGACGGTAACATCAACTCATGAACAACTTTATCTATATTTATCAATACCTCGAATGGTTTACTAAAATTAAGACTCAACTTGTCCCCTTTATTCAGACCTATCCAGCCTCTTTCAAGGTAAAACTTTTACTAACACTACTAGTCCTATTCCTATACTCATACACTCTCTCGATACAAATCCACCTTCTTGCTTTGTCTATCCAAAACTGCTTCAATCAATATCACTACGCCCTTGGTATGCTGAATTAACGTAGAATTTGACAACTTCCTTTCTCCCACTTTATCTCAATAAAGTGGGGACCTACATTTGCGTCCATATAAAGCTTGGTAAAGTGGCATTCTAAAGCTGACATCGATGATAAATGATCATCCCAGTTTTTCCTTAAAACTCAACCTCTAAACATATTTTTTTTTATGAATCGCTTCCTCACTTTGACCCTTCGTTTAAGGATGATAGGCGGTGCTCAATTTCAACTTGGTTTCCAAACATTTAAATATCTCCTATTCGTTTCTATCAGTTAAGACTGAAAAGTAATCTCATATATTCACTTATTATCACCTTTAGGTATTTGAACTCATATTCCACTCTTTCCAAATCGTTTACGTCCAATCCTTCCTTTCTGCATAAGGCATCTGTTACCATACGGCTTTGTTTAGATAGTTGTTAATGGATTAATTAGAAGCTTTTGTTAACCTCGGTCAAAATTTCATACTTGAAAACTCAACGTATATTTGCTTCCCTTCTAATCTTTGGAGGAAAATCCTTGGGCATTCCACACAGACTTTCTTATTCTTTAAATAGCTGAGGATGTTATCAATAAATACAGTTCGCTTGTCCGAGTACTCCCTATACACCATGTTCCTTAATTCCTTATAGACAACTGATGCACTTGTTATTTCACATAATATCACCAGAGCTTGCAATGCTCATAACTCATTTTATTTGTAATATCTAATATGTTCTCAGGTCGGATCTTAAGTTAATCCTCGAGACATAACACACTTCTTGAATTAGGTCTCATAAGTAATCAATTCTTTATAGGGGTCACTTCTTCTTATTCGTTGTTTTATTAAATTCCCGATAATCAGTACATGCTCTCATAATTTCATTCCTTTTCTTCCTTAACATCACTGGTACACTTTACGATTTGCTTCTTATAAAACCACTCCCTGGGTCTGCCTTATTCACTAGGCCTCCAATATTTTGCCTTAATTCTTTGGCATGTCCACACTTCCTAATCCATCTTGAAATTTTCTTCTTATACTTGGTTATCACTATTTTTCTGTAAATTTCCATATATCTTGGCATTTCTTCGGTAAATAAATACTTTATATTCTGAATTACCTGTGGGATCTCATTTCTTAATCCTTCTACTTATAGAATCCACGTGCTGGAAGATAAACCTGGAAATATCGTTATCGTTCTCCTAGGCGCATAAATTTCCTTTTACTAACTACTAACATCGTGATCCAATATCTTCTCTTGACATCTTATCTTTCCCTTCACAACTTCAACTGAAAGGTCATACCATCCATCCTTGTTCCTTTTGGATTATGAACTTTAGCTTCCAATTCCAACCTCTAGAATTCTACAGTTAATTCTTCTGGTGCAGTCTCTATGTTCGTTCTCTCCTTTTTGCTTATCGCTTGCCACTATATTTGCTTTTCCTCGTGAATACATACTTCAAATTTTTATGGTCCGTATAAATCTTACACCTTTCTTCATACATATAATGTTTCCCAATCTTTCAAAGTGAGTATTATTAATTCTAGTACCAAATTATGAGTAGGGTACTTCTGCTCATAAGGTTTCGGTTGTCTGGATGCATATACAATAACTTTATTGTGCTGCATCAACACACATCCTATTCCCTTATGAGAAGTATCACTATAAACTACAAAATCTCTTGATACTTTCAAAGTGATAAAACAGGTGCTGTAACCATTCTTTCATTTAACTCCGCAAAACTTTCTTTACTCTTCTCCATTTCATATAAACTTCCTGCTTTTCCTGATTAGCTTCGTCAAAGGTATTACAACTTTCAAGAAATCTTGCATAAATTTTCAGTAATAACCGGTCCATGGTAAAACTTCTTACTTTTGTTGGTGCTTTTGGCCTTTCTTTATTCATAGTAACTTTAATTTCTACTGGATCTCCTTTGGTCTCCTCCTCACTGATTACTTATGCTTTCTACCATCAAAACTTTCACCTTGCAAACTTTACATACTTCTTTCTTCTCCGACTCCTCAGTTGTCATTAAATGCTTCGCATGGTCCTCCGTTGACTTTAAGTAACACAAATACAACTCATCCAGATATTCCTTAAAGATTCTGTCCATCAAGTTTAAATATTATTGGTATATTGGTTAATTTAAATGACATCACTAGAACTTTATAGCAGCAGTACTTAGTTCTGGAAATTATCCTTGATATGTCCATAGGTTCAATCTCCATTTGGTAACGCCCAAATCTTAAATCAATTTTAGAAAATAGTTTGCTTCTTCTGTTTGATCAAACAAATCAGTAGTTCGAGGTAACATATACTTACTCTTGATTGTAAACTTGTTGAGCTTTCTTTAGTCGACACATAATCTTATACTTCCATTTTCTTATTCACAATTGGTACCGGTGCACCTCACAGGATACACTGGGTCTAATCGCTTCTTCTTCTAGCATCTCTTGCATTTGCTTTGCTAAATCCTTCAATTTAACTGGAGCTATTCGGTGCGGGGCCTTGGACACTGGCTTCATTTCAGGTCTTAAATCAATCGCGAATTTAATTTCTCTATCTGAAGGAAATATTGGTAAGTCGTCTGGAAACATATGTTGAAACTCCTTAATTGCTATAAAATCTTTAAATATTTTTTGCTTCTGACTTTTATTTATCTCATAATCACCATAACGCTCACATCTTGATCACCGTAATCATCGTTAACAATTCTTTACCTTCCTTCATCTTCAGAACCTCATCACATTCTCATTTGGCGTCTTTAGAACTATCTTTTCATCACGACGGTTCGTCTGGGCATCATGCTTCCATAGTTAATGCATTTTTTAGAATAATGTCTAGTCCTCTTATCTCAAATGATATCAATTCTTCACAACTTATTGCCAGAAATCTCAATTCCACCATTGGTACTCGCTTACTTAACAAATACATGTTCTTGAAGTTGCCAATCCTTTAGTCATAATCTTATTAATTCAACGGGTAAATCATCTTATCAACAATACCTTGGGGAATAAACAATCAAATTGTTTCCACATCTTTCAATACTTTAACGCATAAGGTATCCACAATAATTATTCACATTACCTCATCCGTATTCTAAATAACATATTTTACAAACAATACATAAACTCTCGGTCTTGGAGACGTATTCCTTATTGGAGTAGATTCCCCGGGCTCTTAGTGGATCCTTCCCTGGGGTTAGTGATTTGCAATCCTCGCCATATGTCCTTGTTTCCTTTCCATGCATAAGAGGTAAATGGAACTTCGTCCGCTTGATTCAGGATACGTTGATTTCTGTTTGAAAATCTCTTGCAAAGAATGACAGTACAACGAAACAACTAGAAGGATTCACAATTCAACAAAATTAGAGTTGAAAAGAAAGAGGAAGTAAGGATTTAAATATGAATGAGACAACCACATTGGTATTTAAGATGACCAGTCTTTCGTACCATATGGCATATAACACATGATTAGGTGGCGTCCCACCCGACTCTTTGTCATCCCGACAAAGCGTCTCACCATAACACTGTTTGTCCCAATCAGAGGGTAAAACTTGAGGGGAACAATTTAAATTTGAAAGGGATGCAATATCCTCCTTTTTGATATCATCATAAGGAGTTTATTAAGAAAAGAAGTTCATATATTTTTAGAAATTAAAAAGGAATATACGCTGTAACATTGAAGACAAGAATGACACCATTGGTCACCATCCATATTTCACTTGTATTCATCTTTCGAGCTTGTTCGATCATATTCCCATTGTTCCATATAACAATTTTAGAAAATATATTGAAAGGCCTTTGCAAATTAAGCATTATGGTAGATTCTTACTTGTTAAGTCTTGCGTCTGCAACATCGTATCTACATGTATAATATTTTAACAATTCGATCATAATGGCGTTCCCACCAGATAACTTCGAGTTTCCTCTTTTTAATTTATAATAACCACGAATCATTCGACATAACGATCCTTTTATTAATAATATTCTTCTTTTAGAAAATATCTGGAAATCTTCCCAATCTTCTTCAATCACGCCCAAGCTCCTTTTAAATCAATGAATTCTTTAAACTTTAATGGTCTCTGCAACTGGATGAATAATCATTCTGTACGCGAATTCTGTTATTAACCTTGTCAAACCGTTAGGAATAATCAACTTCTTCATAATCGCGAGTTACTTTGTTCTCTGAATTAACAATACTAAGTCTGAAATAAACATCCTTCCAGGTAATCCGGGTCTTTTAACAAACAAGAAACTCAAGTAGTAACTTGACAATCAAGGTTTAAAACTTATTTTATTAAAACAACCTTTGAAAATTTGTTAAGAAAATCTCTTTCGAGAGTTTGTTTAAGAAAATTTTGAAAATCGCACACTTGGTTATCCTTACTATATGAGTTGGTTGTTGTCCTTCTTACCTATAACAAGGTACCAAATTAAAGAAATAATCACATAAAAGTCCGTTCACTTCAATCTACCTTTTCTCCTTTATCGTGTCTATTTGCCTTCCTTAATCGATGAATCAGTTGTCGTTACATGTTATCTTATTCGTAGCTTCATATCAAAGCTTCCATACTGGTAATACTCCCGACATTATCGTTGCAGTAGTTAAGTAGAACAGGCTATCCAATAGTCAACAAATTGGTTGATGTCACATCACCTTGTTACTATAAATATATCATATTGTCATAACACCATTAATTATCTTCAAGAAAGCTCCAGAACCATAATCTCCTCTAACTCTCTTTTCAGTACTTATCTAATCCATTCCACAAGCTAGTCATGGGTGGCCTAATCACTAATGGCTTCTTTTAATCTGGTAATAACTATCCTTCAGAACACCTGAATCTTCTTTCTAGACTTCTTCTCACCTTTATTTATATCTCAAGTACTCACCATTTACTGTAACTCCTGAATCCATCCTCGTAGGTATTGTTGCTTTAAAGGACAAGTTTTAAACCAAGGGTATAGAACAGGATGTAGGGTAAACTAAAGAGATACACTCACAGCCGAATGTCCAGTAAAACACAATTAAACAGATGGAGGTTCTTAAATAGGTAGTCTCGTATCAAAAGGGGGTAGAATAATGTAGAATAGCTTAAAGAGGTGCAACTGTCATAACAGAAGATAGTACCATTAATACTGATGGAGGAACAAGGTACAAATCAAGTCCGAGAGAAGATGACGGTCCTTGAACGGAAAGCTCCAAACGATCGGATGGTAAAAGGAAATCAGGATCTACCATTGCCGTTATCTGGAAATCACGTTGCAAGCTAAGAATCTCGAATCACAACACGAATCGTGCCGGAGACCTACTACATAGTCGCACTCATCCTCACGACGTCTTATCTTTCTATTTCCTATTCCTAATCCTAACCTTCTACCCAATCCCGACAATCTAGGCTTATTTCAGTGACTTATAACCTGTAGCTCTGATACCAACCTGTGGTGCCCTGCAAACTTGGGTCAGAAGTTTGGGGTCCATAACACATACACAATATATAAACCTGTATACGAAATATTATCTGCAATGACCCTGCTTCACATAACCACATATTACAACAGGTTAAGGTATGAAAACAAGCCACAACCTTAACTTTTATTACAACATACCAAATTCCAACTAATTTAACTTACAACTGATAATAAAATTATTCTTACAATCTTTCTATCTCACTACCGCAATAAGCTCCTGCTAGCTCGATCCAACTCAATCTGGAATCCTAGCTCGCACTTTGGACTGAGGAACTTCACTATCATCCATATCCTTTTTAACTATAAAATATATAAAAAGATTCGCAAAAGTGAGCTAACTAGCTCAGCAAGTCACAATAACGATAACTAAGGTTAAACAATGATCAAATGAGATGATTCAGAGGAATCAAGTTTCTTTTTAACTAATCATTGGAATTGGATATTCATTTTAAGTTTTAAAAACCAAGGTTAGGCTGCTGATCAGTCACGCACTAACCCCGAGCGAAGCATATAGCTCTGCTCTACGAACTGGATCCAAGGCTTACATTGGCCTAATTGGACCACGAATCTGGTCTGACCACGAATCTGGTCCACATAAAGAAAACTATACAATTCTAAAACAATTCAGTGTAATAAACTATGTAATTCAATAAGCAAGATTATAATCAACAGCGGTAAAGCATCAGTATAAAAGCGTAATGCGATTCATGAGTATCACAAGGGTATATCAAGGTATGTATAAGAAACGGTTTTTAATTTGTAAAAGGATCAGGTATTAGACCAGTAATGATTTTTCAAGGTATAGTTCTTTGATGTTATAAAGAATGGTTTGAGTATAAAAGTTTTTGTGTTTTCAAACAATTCTCTTCCAGTGTTTGGTGTTTGGTAGTTATACAGTTGGTGAGTAGTATCATATTTGTGTGATTTGGTATCCGAGGATCAACAAAGGATGGTTTACAAAGAATAAGGCTTACGGCACAAGATCGAGAAAGATCAGGGTTCAAGGTTAAATAGTCTAAAGTACTTGCAATATTAAAACAAGAGTTATTTTGAATAATAGCGACATGTTATGAAACAGTTCAAAAATATTTGCGATATATCTTGAAGAAAATTTCAGAAGTACTTGCCTTACAGGGCTTTATAATTATTACTGATCGACTCTGAGCCGACTCTGCCGCTCAGGCTTTAACGTCCAACCACTAGTCCACATTAGATTCGACCTCGACACTCAGGTTTTTCTGTTAAAACTCTACTTAGCTCGTCGATTGACTACTAGGTCGTCTTTAGTCTAACGTCCACTTTCGGTTTCCCGACTAGAACCTACAGGGGAGAAATACTCTATGTTAGACACTCAGTTATGCTTGACATATCCTCGCTAACCGCCTACCCATATAATAACATCTTCCGACTCGTAATCATTCATATTATAATAACACAAACAACAATTAGGGTTCACATTCTCGAAATCGGTTCAGTGTTCATTTTCAGAAAATACGTATACTCGTCATTTTATGAAATTAGGGTTACTGAGTTTTGGACAGAACATTCACCACAACATACAATCAAGTTCGTATAAAGTATAAGAATATATATTCACTCGACGTCCCTATAATTAGCGGATACGCCCCCGCATTTCCATAGTTGATTTCCCGGAAATCGTGCAGCGTCTCCTTTGTTTATCGGACTACCCGTCGAAACATCAATCGACGTCAAATCCCAAACGTAAAAATCACAACAATTATCCAATCACATTCCAATTCCATAAATCCCAATCACTGATTTAAACCAACTAATTATTATTCGCGTTTTTATATTTTTTTCTTTTAAAATATTAGGACTCAGAATCGCGTCATCACAGTCCACCATCGGCTCGCCGAGGCTCATCGCCGACGGCGGTAAAATTTGCGGGTTTCCGTTTATATTGGACATCCATCGGAACTTCACCGATTAATATAAATTATTCCTATCCGAATAATTTATTTATATCATAAATATTCAGAAATTTTATATATTCATTTTCTGCATAAATTAATAAAAGAGATTCCAGCAATAAAATAAAATCACAGGGCATCATCACGCGCATACGCGCTGCTAAACACAGGACACAACCGGAACAAAAGGACATGGCCGGAAAAGCACCACACTGGCGGCGATGGTACAGGTTACCACACAGGCGGCGATAAACGCACACAGAGATGACACACGCACAAGCACATATACACACTCAAGTATGTATATACGTATGCATAGAACGACAGGATTAAGCAGGCAATCATACCCACAGCAAACGGCCGGAAAACAGGGGCCATCGGAGAATTAAAATCGGGAACAGGGAAAGGGGAATGGAAGAGAGTAAGGGGAGGGAGAGATATATGTATGTGTGTATATATGAAATCGAGAAGGAAAGATAGAGTGTGAGAGATATTGATGCGAGATGAGGGTGAGGAAAGAGAGGTTTCATTTGTTTTTTTTTACTCTTTTGTTTTTGTTTCTGTAAATTCAGAAATCGGCACGTTTCAATAGATTAACAGGGCACTGCCACGTGTCTGCTTTTCCGACTGGAAACCCAATATTATATCGTCTTTAATCTCTTAACGGAACAACTTGCGAATGAAAATTAACCCAAATGATCCCAAAATATTCTTAAAATTTTATAAATATCTCGAAACTAATAAAATAAACTTTTCATAATTTTTTAAAGCATTTTTGAAACATAACTCGTACCCGCATTTAACAATTAACGATCCGAGCTGCACTTAAAACAAATTCAGAAAATTACAAAAATAGTCTTAAAATATTACAAATATCCCGAAGTTTACAAAAACATAAATTTTGTAATTTTAAAATAATTTTTGAAACACAGTTTATACCCGCTTTTATCAATTAAATGAATCGACGCGCGTTTGAAATTTAATCCCGAAAATTCTTGAAATAATTTTAAAATTCTCAGAATATTCCAAACTTAGATAAATATGGATTTCACAATTTTTGAAGAATTTTGGAATTAAATACAGATTTTACAAATAAACTCAATCAGAAAATCAAACAGGATTAAATAATTGATGAAATATTGATTTCTAAATTTTATAAAATCCTAAAAATAATTATTATAATTATAAAACCATAAAAATGATTTTAGAGACATTTTAAATATTTATAAAAATAAATTTGCATTAAATCCATTTTTTTAAAAGTGAAAACAATTCAATACAATTCCATAATTAATTACGCGAACAACACGGTACACCATAAATCATACATAGATAATAATCAAACAACACATTGCGGTCAAAACTAATATACATATTTTATTTATTTAATAATTCCCATAATTACCCATTTAATAATAAAAAATACACGAGTCGTTATAACTAACCATCTCCACATTATCAAACTTGAGGCTTTCATGAGAATCTTCATCTTGCAGTCCTTCAATCTTTTTATCATCAAACATAACATGTATTGATTCCATAACAATGTTGGTTCTCAGATTGTAGACTCTATATGCTTTTTCCACAGCATATCCAACAAAAATTCCTTCATCTGCTTTAGCATCAAACTTCCCATGTTGATCAGTTTGATTTCTCAAGATATAATATTTGAAGCCAAAAACATGAAGAAAATTCAGAGTTGGTTTCTTGTTCTTGAACAATTGGTAGGGTGTCATACACTTTGCTTGATTAATCAAAGAAATGTTCTGAGTGTAGCAGGCGGTATTCACAGCTTCAGCCCATAAATATGTTGGTAACTTTGATTCTTCAAGCATTGTCCTTGCAGCTTTAATAAGAGATCTATTCTTTCTTTCCACTACTCCATTTTGTTGTGGAGTTCTTGCTGCAGAAAACTCATGTATTATCCCATTCTCTTCACAAAATGATCTTATCACAGGCTTCTTGAACTCAGTTCCATTGTCACTCCTGATTCTTCTTACTTTAAAATCAGGATGATTGTTGACTTGCCTTATGTGATTGATAATGATTTTACTAGCCTCATCTTTAGACTTTAGGAAATATGTCCAAGAGAACTTTGAGAAATCATCTACAATTACTGGGCAAAATCTTTTCCTTGAGATGTACAACACATTGACTGGTCCAAACAAATCCATGTGTAGCAATTATAAAGGTTCTTCAATTGTTGAATCAAGCTTCTTTCTGAATGATGCTTTAATCTGCTTTCCCTTTTGGCAGGCGTCACACAGTCCATCCTTAGAAAACTCCACTTGAGGAATACCTCCAACCAGTTCTTTCTTGACAAGCTCATTTATGGTCTTGAAGTTTAGATGGTACAGCTTCTTATGCCATAACCAACTTTCATCTTGACTTGCTTTACAGAGAAGACAAGTTACAGCTTATGTATTTGATGAGTTGAAGTCAGCTAGATACACATTTCCTCTTCTCACACTAGTGAGAACCACTTTGTTGCTCCTTTTGTTTGTCACAACACAGGCTTCTGAGTTGAAGGTTACTGAATTGCCCTTATCACAAAGCTGGCTGATACTCAACAAATTATGCTTGAGACCATCCACTAGGGCAACCTCCTCAATGATGACATTGTCTTTTGAAATCAAGCCATATCCCACAGTATAACCCTTGCTGTCATCTCCAAAGGTAATACTTGAGCCAGCTCTCTCCTTGAACTCTGTAAGCAGGGTAGAATCTCCAGTCATGTGCCTTGAACAACCACTATCCAGGTACCAAAGATTCTTTACTTGGGTCCTGCCTTATTAGCTTTCTTCTTTGGTTTCTTAGGTTTGATCTCATTTGAAATGGGAATTTCTGATTCATCCTTAGTCATTTGAGTTGGACCTTTGAAACCAGTCATTAATACAGAATTATCATGCACACTTTGATTAACAGGGAAATGCATGTTATTTGCGAGCATGTTATTCCAGTAAGGCATGCTAAATGGCATTTGAGGTATACTAAATGCAGCATAATAAGGATTAGGTGCAAATGGCATATTAGCAAATTGTGCATTCATATTCTGAGCAGACATAGCATTCATAGGCATAGAAGGCATGATAGTCATGTTGGGAAAAGAAGAGGGTACATATATGGGAGTTGACATGGCAAGTTTGCAATTAACATATAAATGATTAACACTACCACACTTAACATAGATTTTTCTTGGAGCATATTTATCAGGTGTGTAGTTGTTATGTTTATTAATCCCTACTTTCCCATTTCTATTATTTTTCCTTTTAGCTTCTGTTTTAATCTCAATATTCTCCAATCTGTCATTCAATTGCTTGATAGACATATGACCAACATTAACTTTCTTTTCCTTCCTCACTTGACTTGATATTCCTGGAACAATTTTTTTGGAAACTGATCTATATTTCTCATTCAGCTTGGCCAGCTTGGCTTTGCTCACAGGTTTGCTTACATCCGACGGAAGAGGATTTGTGTCACTCGACGGATAATCCTTTTGATTATCCGATGGATGACTCTCATCATCCGTCAAGTCCAAATCTGTTAGCAATCCTTCAACCAAATTGGATTCCAGCTTCTCCTTACTCTTTTTCCCCGGCTGCATCACAAAAGGACTCAATACCTTGAACTTTAGTGATTTGAGCATAAACATCTCTGGATGATTTCCATGCCTTAATCACCTTTTGTTCTCGTTCAAGCTGCTTCTTCAAAATCTCTTCTTTCTTCAAGGACTCAGTTAATTCATCCTTAGAAATCTTACACTCAATTCTCAATTTTTCAAATTCAATAAACTGAGATTCTAGCACATTATTCCTCTCACTTAAAAACAAATTGTTTTCTTTAAGTTTAGCATTTTCTTTAGTGAGTGACTTAAGTGTAACAAGCAAGTGATATAATTCTGTAGACATGTCAGCAACCAGTGCTATGAACCCTCCTTTCTTCCTTCCTTTCTCCATCCTCTCATCTTGCTCTATTTCAAGCTCATAAGTTTTCAGGATGCCATACAGTCTCTCCAAGGTAAACTCCTTGTAGTCTTGAGAATTTCTCAATGAGACTGTCATTGGTTTCCATTCCTTGGGAAGAGATCTAAGGAAATTGAGATTGGAGTCTTTTGTCTGATAGACTCTTCCATGCAACTTCAGAGCATTTAGTAGTTTTTGAAATCTACTAAAAATGTCAGTGAGAGACTCACTATCTTCACAATGAAAGTGCTCATATTGCTGAATTAGCAGCTGCATCTTATTCTCCCTTACTTGCTCATTACCATCACAGATAATCTGAATTGTGTCTCAAACCTCCTTGGCTGTTTTATAGTTGATGATGTTATCAAACATATCACCATCAACTCCATTGAACAATATATTCATGGCCTTATTGTCTTTCATGACTTGCTCAATATCAAGATTTGACAATTCATGCCTAGGCTTGGGAATAGATGGTTCATTTCCTGTTGTAGCTCTCATTGGTACATGAGGACCTCTCTCTATGCAATCCATATAGGCCTCATCTTGAGAAAGGAGATGTAGGTGCATCTTCACCTTCCAGTGGTGATAGTTGTCTTTGTCCAGAAATGGGATCTTAACTCCTACATCCTTCTTGTTCATCTTACTATTTGTTGTGATCTTTAAACTCTTTGTACTTCAAGAGCTTGCTCTGATACCAATTGTTATTCCCTAAAAATACAACAAGAATTACAGAAGGGGGGTTAAATGTAATTTTGGCTTCTTTTTGAGATTTTAAAACTGTTCTAACTCAATACTATATAAGTGTTGATTTGCAAAGTGCGGAATGAAAGAATTATATAAATCAAAACACAAGTAATAAAAACCAAGTCTTTAAAAATTTCCGGTGGATTTGAATGTATCCACCATATATATATATCGAGAGAACCCCGTGAAGCTTGAATAGCTCACAGCTGCTTTCACAAGTGAACAAATAAACTACAAAGAAAGTTTTAACAGTTACACCTTTTTCTATTTCTCTTCTAAAATGTGTTTGCTTGGTTGTTTGTTCTACTAACTACACTTGGTTTATATATCACCAAGTTTACATGGTAATAAGACAGGATAATAGAACAAAACCTATCAAGTCTAACTCTATGCTGCTTCACTACTCTATTCCAGCATCTTTGAAAATCTTCATAACTTGCATGGAAATGGTAATGCTTCTTTGTTCTCATTTTCCTGCTAAACAGACTGCCACATTCCTTTTGCAAACACAGAACGCATGTGACTGTGTTGTCACTGTCAACAGATATTTGAATTGATCATCCGTCGGGTACTTTCTTGACATCCTTCGGGTAGCTTTGTTGCTCATCCGTCTGGTAGCTTTGTTGATCATCCGTCGGGTAGCTATTTGACACTTGACTCCATTTCACTTATGCAGAATTACAAGACATCTTATATTTATAATTAATCAACCTATTCAGCATATCTACTAGTAGTCAACATGACTCATATACTACTACAGAATCTACACAAAGTTGTTTGCAGAAATGTGCTGCTATACTTATTCTTACATAAGCTACTCACTCGATGGATATCAAAATCATCATCCGTCGGGACTATATTGAATCATCCGTCGGGACTTTATTTGATCATCGGTCGAGTGCTACAAAATTCACTAAGTTAAATCTACTAATTTGTTTTGTGTGAATTATCATCAAGTTCACAACATATTCCTAACAACCGCATAGAGAAAGGACCTCATGTTCCTCGCAGAGCTGCAATAGATGTTGAAGGAGCTGTTGGAAATGAGCAAACAGTCCCAAAGCCAAGGTCAGAATGGACAGATGAAGACATTGAGCAAGTTCATAAAGACAAAAAGGCCATGAATATTTTGTTCAATGATCTTGATGGATATATGCTTGACAATATCATTAACTGCAATACTGCTAAGGAAATTTAGGATCAAATCCAAGTGCTATGTTAGGGAACTGAGAAAGTCAGAGAAAATAAGATATAGCTCGTGATACAACAATATGAACACTTATACTTTGAGGAAGGTGAATCTTTGAATGATACTTTTAGTAGATTTCAAAAAAATTTAAATGGTTTAAAGCTGTATGGAAGGATCTATCAAACTAAAGATTCTAATCTGAAATTCCTGAGATCTCTACCGAAAGAGTGGAAGCCAATGACTGTCTCTCTTAGAAATTCTCAAGTGTATAAAGACTATACTATAGGGAGATTGCATGGTATCTTAAAAATATATGAGCTTGAAATGGAGCAGGATGAGCAGTTAGAGAAAGGAATAAAGAAAGGTGAATCTGTTGCATTAGTAGCTGAATAAGAGAGAGGAAAATAGTCGAAGGTTTAAGCTGTTGAATCTGCACCAAACACAAGTGATTGTGAAGGTAAAAGGTTGGTAGCTGAAGATGAGTACTGCACAAGCCATGATGAAATGGATGATATTGATGAGCATTGGGCTTTTCTGTCAAAGAGATTTTCCAAGCTCAAATTCAAGAGAAACTTTGGAGCTGAAAAATCCAACATGAACATGGTTGATAAAGCTAAATTCAAATATTTCAAATGTGGGATAAATGGTCAGTTTGCCATTGAATGCAGAAAGCCCAGTTCAGATAAAAAAAAGTTTGAGCCTGTGGATTATAAGAAGAAATACTTTGAATTGCTCAAATAAAAGGAAAAGGCCATCATAACTCAACAAAGTGATTGAGCAGCTGATGGTGAGGATGTAGATGAAGACATGAATTATGTCAACCTATCCCTAATGGCCAAGTCAGGTAAGAAGCAATCGGGTAATCACTATAAATCTAGCACACCTTTCTGAAGATGAATGCAATGATGCTATAAATGATATGTCTACTGAATTGTATCACTTGCGTGTCACTATAAAATCACTCACTAAAGAAAATAATAGAACTAAAGAGAACAATGTGTTTTTGAGTGATATAAATGCTGTGTTAGAAACTCAATTCACTGAGTTTGAGAAATTGAAAATAGAGTGTAAGATTTCCAAGGATGAACTAACTGAATCTTTGAAGAAAGAAGAGATTTTGAGAAAACATCTTGAACGCGAGCAAGAAGTGATCAAGGCCTGGAAATTATCAAGAGATGTGAGTGCCCAAATTTTCAAAGTTCAAGGAATTGAGTCTTTCTGTGAAGAAGCCTGGAAAAAGAGCAAGAAGAAACTGGATCAATAGTTGGTTGATGGTCTATCAACGGATGTTGAATCAACGAATGATGAGGCTTATCCGTCGAAAGACAAAACTCATTCATTAAAAGTTGATTCTCATCCGTTAAATGAGAAAAATACTATTAGCAAAAGGAAATTAGCTAAGCTCAATGAAAAATATGGTTTAGTAACCAAGCACTTTGTTCAAGGGGAATCAAGCAAAGCCAAAGATGCAAACAGAGTGAATGTAGGGCATCTGTCAATGAAGAAGTTAAATGACAGGTTGGAGAAAATTGAGGTCAAGGAAGATTCTAAAAGGAAAAATAATAGGAACGGGAATGTAGGAATTAACAAACACAATAACTACACACCTGATAAGTATGCACATAGAAAGACATGTATTAAGTGTGGTAGTTTTAATCATTTATCTAATAATTGCATGTCTGTGACACATGCACCCATGTCTGTACCTCCTTCTTTTTCTAACGTGCCCATATCACCAATGCATGCTTTGCCTGTTATGCCTACACATAATTTAAATGCATAATTTGCTAATATGCCATTTTCACACAATCCTTATTATGCTGCATTTAATATGCCCCAAATGCCATTTAGCATGCCTTACTAGAATAACATGTTTGCTCAATCTTTGCCATACCATGTTAATTCCAATATGCATGATAATTCTAAAATTGATCAAGGGATTCAAAGTCAATCCCCTAAGACTAAGGTTGATTCTCAATAACCTAAGTCTGATGGTGGAAAACCTAAGAAACCTAAGAAAAAAGATAACAAGGCGGGATCCAAGGAAATTTGGGTACCAAAATCAACTTGATTTAGTTTTGATATGTGCAGGGAAACTAGAAAGAATCTTTGGTATCTAGATAGTGGTTGCTCAAGGCACATGACTGGCGATTCTACCCTGCTCATTGAGTTCAAGAAAAGAGCTGGCCCAAGCATTACCTTTGGAGATGACAATAAAGGATATACTATGGGATATGGCTTAATTTCATAAGAGAATATCATCATTGAAGAAGTTTCCATCTTTGATGGACTCAAACATAATATTTTGAATGTCAGTAAACTATGTGATAAAGGCAACTCTGTTATTTTTACAACTGAAGCATGTGTTGTTACAAATAAGAAAAACAACAAAGTGGTTCTCAATGGAGTGAGAAAAGGAAATGTGTACCTAGATGATTTCAACTCAACAAATGCAGATTCTATTACTTGTCTTTTCATCAAAGCAAGTCAAGACAAAAGTTGGCTATGACACAAGAAGCTATCTCATTTGAACTTCAAGACTATGAATGGATTAGTCTGGAAAGACCTAGTAAGAGGTATTCCTCAAGCTGAGTTCTCAAAGGATGGATTATGTGAGGCTTGTCAAAAAGGGAAACAAATTAAAGCATAATTCAAAAGGAATCTTGAATCAATAATCGATGAACCTCTACAACTACTGCACAAGGGTTTGTTTGGACCGGTCAATGTATTGTCAATCTCAAAGAAGAAGTATTGCCTAGTGATTGTGGATGATTTTTCAAAGTTCTCATGGACATATTTTCTTGGATCCAAATATGAAGTTAGTGAAATCATTATCAATCACATAAGGCAAGTCAATAATCATCCTGATCTCAAAGTAAGAAGAATTAGGAGTGACAGTGGAACTGAGTTCAAGAATTCAACCATGAGGTTATTTTGTAAAGAAAATGGAATCATGCATGAGTTCTCAACTGCAAGGAAACCACAAAAAATGGAGTGGTTGAGAGAAAGAATAGATCATTGATTGAAGCAGCAAGAATCATGCTAGAGGAATTAAAGTTACCAACTTATTTTTGTGCTGAAGCTGTCAATACTGCATGGTACAGTCAGAATATTTCTCTGATTAATCAAGCAAAATGCATGACTCATTATTAATTATTCTAGAATAGGAAGCCAACACTGAACTTTCTTCATGTCTTTGGATGCAAGTGTTATATTCTAAGGAATCAAAATGATCAACATGGAAAGTTTGATGCCAAAGCTGATGAAGGTATCTTTATTGGATATGCTGTTGGAAAAGTATAGAGAGTCTACAATCTAAGAGCCAATATTGTTATGGAATCTATACATGTTGTGTTTGATGATAAAAAGATTGAAGGACTGACATATGAAGGTTTTCATGAAAGCCTCAAATTCGACAATGTTGAGATATATTGTGATAAAAGTGATGATGAAAGTGATCGAGAAGGAATGACAAAAGAATATTCAAAGTTATCTTCAAATGAAGGAACAAAAGTTGATGCATAGAGTGCTGCATCCATTGAAAGACAAAGTGCAGCATCCGTTGAAAGTCAAGATAATGCATCCGTTGAAAGATAAAGTGCAACATCCGTTGAGAGTCACAGTGCATCATCCGTTGAGAGTCACATTGCATCATCCGTTGAAAGGCAGAATTCAGCATCAGTTGAAAATAATTCTGGATTATTGTTTGATAGAACCCCATCTTCAAATCAAAGATCCACAAATTCGGGGGGAGTGTCAACTAGTCAACACTCAGTTACACATCAAGACACTAAAGAGGCCACCTCATCTAGAGCTAATCTACCACCTCAAAGAAAATGGACAAGAGATCACCCATTTGAACTGATCATTGGTGATGCAACATCAAGAGTGCAAATAAGAAAAGCAACTCAAGATGAATGTCTGTATAGCAGCTTTCTATCACAGGAAGAGCCAAAGAAGGTTGTAAAAGCTTTGATGGATCCTGATTGGGTTTTAGCTATACAGGAAGAGCTAAACCAATTTAAAAGGAACAAAGTATGGAAGATGGTACCCAAACCTAAAGGCAAGAATTCTATTGACACCAAATAGGTATTCGGAAATAAGATGAATGAAAATGGTATAGTCATATGAAATAAAGCTAGATTGGTTGCTAAGGGCTATTGTCAACAAGAAGGAATAGATTTTGATAAAAAATTTGCTCTAGTTGTAAGAATTAAAGCAATCAGAATCTTTCTAGCCTATTCCAAAAGTTTATCAAAGTTTATCAAATGGATGTCAAAAGCATATTTCTGAATGGAGATTTGGAGAAGGAGGTCTGTGTCAGTCAACCTCTAGGTTTTGAAGACCCTAACTTTCCAGATTATGTTTACTATCTTTTGAAAGAACTTTATGGATTGAAGCAAGCACCTAGAGCCTGGTATGATACTTTGTCAAAGTTCCTTTTAGAAAATTATTTCACAAGAGGTACTGTTGACAATACTCTTTTCTTTAGAAATGTTAATGGCTCTAGTATACTTGTTCGGATTTATGTAGATGATATTGTATTTGGCTCTACAGATGAGAAATTTTGCAATTTTTTTGCCAAATTAATGCAAAGTAAATATGAAATGAGCATGATGGGAGAACTAACTTACTTTCTTGGTTTACAAGTTAAGCAAGTTAGTGATGGAATATTCATTAGTCAAACTAAATATATTCATGATCTTTTGAATAAGTTTGGCTTAATGGATTGCACATTCGCAAAAACTCCCATGGCCACTGCTACTAAGCTTAAATTGAACACTACTGAAAAGTCTGTAAATATTTTAAACTATAGAGGCATGGTTGGTTCAATTTTATATTTAACAGCCAGTAGGCCAGATATAATATTTGCTACTTGTTTTTGTGCTAGATTTCAGGCTGATCCTAGAGAATCTCATTTAGTAGCTATTAAGAGAATTTTCAGATATCCCAAGGGTACCCCAAAACTTTCTATTTGGTAACCTAGAGATTCTGGCTTTAATCTAATTGGTTATTCAAATGCAGATTATGCAGGGTGCAAAATAGACAGGAAAAGTACAACTGACAAATGTCAATTTCTAAGAAACAAGCTTGTGTCCTGGTTCAGTTAGAAATATAATTCAGTTTCTACTTCCACAACTGAGGCTGAATATATTACTTCTGGAAGCTGTTGTGCACAGATTTTATGGATGGAAAATCAACTATTGGATGATGGTCTACATATGGACAAGATTCTAATTTTTTATGACAACACAAGTGCCATTGCTATCATTGAAAATTATGTGCAGCATTCAAGGACAAACACATTGACATCAAATAACACTTCATAAGAGAGCATGTTATGAATGGTACTGTGGAACTTCATTATGTTCCAAGTGATCAGCAACTTGCAGACATCTTTACCAAGCCACTTGATGAATCAACTTTTACTAGGTTGGTAAATGAGTTAGGTATGCTTAATTACTCTTGATTCAATAATGTGGATGTCTTTACAGTTTGTAATGCAACTAGAAATACATTTGACTTTATTATAATTACTAGTTAGGATTTGCAACCTGACAGATCTTGACACTTGATCAGGATTTGCAAGTTGACAAATCCTGACACCAAAATCAGGATGTGCTAAGGGTAAATACTAATGGACTTTAACGGATAAGGATTATCCATTGAAAGTCAAAAATATTTTTGGACATATTATCCTTCAACGGTGATGATGTATTGAATATTCGTTGAACAATTATAATTGTTGAATCTAATCTTTATCCGTCGAAATATACTTACAGCCTGTATGTATACGTTGATAGATAATTTTTGGAATTTCTACAGTTCACTTTATGTTTGAACGGTTATTTTTGGCAATTATCATTGGGTATTTAATTTTATTTTTAATCATTTGTTTATATTTTTCTGAGAAAGTATAAAATCCTATTTCAATTACAGATCTCACTTTTATCTTTCTCTAAATTCACAAGGCAATTTAACTCTCTTTATCTCCAAAACCCCTTTTCTCTCTGTAACTTTAAAAGCTAGAAAAATGGCACATGTTGTTAAAATTACGTCTCAATCTGGGTTTGTCTATGAGAAGAACAACTTCGTGGCTTTGGTGGACAAAAGTGTTGCGCATGAGGACTACCACAAAATGATGAATTTTATTAGCAACTGCAAATTAAAATATGCCATGCTCGAGTCACCTACCATTTACTGTGAAGTTATGGAAGAGGTATGGACTTCTGCTGTATTTGATTCCAAGAATATGACTATTACCTTTAATCTCAAAATCACAAACTATTGTGTTAACTATGATGCTATTCAGTCATGCTTTAAATTACCTGAAAATAACACAACTGTTCCACACACTAACACTGATGTGGTTAACTTGCTTAATTTTATGGGTTATTCTCTTGATACTGCCAGTTTAGATAATATTAAGAGGAGGGGCCTTAGAAAATAATGGAATTTTATGTGTGATTCTTTCATTAAGGTATTTTCTGGAAAAATCAGTAACATTGATGCCATAACTTCTTCCTTAGTTAACATGCTTTATATGCTTCCATCTGACAAATATTTTGATTTTAACAAATATGTCATGCTAGAATAGGGTACAAGTTAGGAGGCATTCTGAAAAGACCTAGAAATGTGTATTATGCTAGATTTTTAATGATAATAGCTAATCATGTTTATGAGGATCTTGTAATTGAAAATCTAAACAATAAGCTTGCTTGTTGGGTGCAAGAGAAGAGAGCTCTTGCAAACTTAAACAAGAACAATCTCAACAGTGAGGTGCCCCCCAACTATCTTCCAATCATTGAGGCACCTCGGGTAAGTGAGGTAAATGTTTTTCTCCCTATCTCTTTCCAAACTGCAGTTTCTTTGACTTCAACTGTGGCAATGACATCTGTGACAGTGACCAAATAGATGCCTACCCAAGCCACAAAACCTAAATCTTCAAAACCAAAGTCTAGGAAACCAACCTCTAGTGACTCTCAAAAGACACCAGTTGTAGAACTACCACAACCCTTGAGAGGAGTGTACGGGGTAGTGAGCTTGGTGAGGGAATGGGTGAAAATTAAAAAAGCCCCAAGGATAAGGATTGTGAGGCAAGTGTTATCCAAACCAGCCATATTGTAGTCTCCCAAAAGACTGTAGTTGTTCAAAAGGAAATGACCTCATTTCTAGCTGCATCCTCCTAAAAGGGTGCAACTATTGCATAAGATCTCCTCCAAGAGCAAAGAACAAGAGGGGTAGGGACACTGACCAAACACAAACTTATATAAGAAAGAAGAAGGCTAAACCTATAGGAGAGTCACAGGGTGCACACACAGTGCCAACTACAGTCAAAGACTCAGTTGCTGCACCTTCTCAAAGTCAGATTGATATGATTCCAATAAATGTGGAGTCACGGTCCTATTCTCTCATAATCGAAACACCACACACACAAAATTATCACATTAATTCTCAGGATGTGGATATGATAAACACATTAATTTCTGATTCTCCATCTCTTAAATTTATGGAGGAGCTAAAATCTCAAGCAAGTGATCATCATCTAATTGATGATTTGTTGGATCACTTGCCAATTTTTTCTCAAACTAATGGAGAGTCTGTGCAATAAAATCTCAAATAAATCTCCACAGACTCAACAATAGTCTCAACCTCTATTCCTTTTTCTTCTACTCTTTCAACGGATATCCATCAGCCGTTGATCAACAATTATCTTTCAACAGATATGTTTCACAACAATAATCCATTGATAATTCCAACTACACTTTCAACGGATATTTCACATCCATTGAATATCACTACACCACTTGATATTTCTAAATCTATTACAAGTGCAGATGATTTAGTAGTTATCCAATCACTCTTAGGTTTGAGGGAAGGGAGTGATTTGAGTGAGAGGTTGGGTTGGTCCCAGGAAAAAAGAGAGGAAAAGAGAGAATATATGCATGTTATTTCTTCCTGCATGGAAAAAGTGAGGGAGAGGACTCCCGCCTTAGATGGTGAAGGTGAGGGTGTGAGGGTGGTGAGCCAAGGGGAGCCCTTGATGCAAGAAAAGAGAGAAAATGAGAGAAAGGCAGATATATGAGAGATAAGGTTGGAAGCCATTGCAAGTGAGTCAATGACTGTCAAAGAGGCTAAAAGGAGAAGACTATATCAACAAGAATATAGAGTTGTTATAGATTCTATTTCCCTAGATGTTGAAAAATTTACTCACCTTGTTACAACCTACTAAATATTGGATGTTCAGGGCAATGAGGAGGCTGAAAGGACACTAAATCTAGTACACACAACAACATCTATGCAAAGGGCTAAGGGTGCATTGTCATCTCTACCTCCTACAACTGATGATGTGGACTCAAACTTTGGAGCTCATGATAATTCTGAGTTTGAAGATGATTTTGGTGATGAAGCTGACACCAACTTAGAGGGAGATGAAGGCCCTAGTTCTTCTATACAAACTCTAGATTGGATGCTCAGTAAGGAATGCAACTTTCATCACTTCACATCGACAATGTTGAAATTAATAAATCAAACTCAATTATCCATTCAAGCTACTGTAGATACTAGCACCAAAGCTCTCCTAGAATCCCATCTTGAATCTCTCCAACTGCACAAAATTCAGAATCTCAAACAGACTCTAGATATGGATGACGTGAAGAATGCCGTTGAGGCAATTAAGAAGGAGTTAAATGAGAAGCTTGAGGATAAACTTCCATCTGCAACTATGAGGGAAGTACATCTCAAGTTAATGAAGGAAAGTGATTTGTCAAGGAAAGTGATTGGGACAGCTTACCTCGACCCGGATCTAAATTTATCAAAAGAAAGACTCTAAGAAGGAAACAAAGGAATCAATACTAACACACCTCAATTCAAAGCCATCTCCAAGCCAAAGCCCACAGTCAATAAGGAGGATCAACTCTTCATATGTGACATAAAATAATTATCAGAAATTAATCTTTAGCTGGATGAGTTAGAAGAAATAATAGGGATTGATGCCTCATACAAGCTTCTAGAAAGATTGGTGTTCAGATATAATGGTGGAAAGGAGATTGCATGGCCTCTCTACAGAATTCTCAATGAAGGCTAGTGTTCTAGTGAAGGTGTTTTCTGCTATGAAGAAAGATTTTGGATTCACTAAGGTGGTCAAATCAGAATTACTTAGCAAGATCAACCAAATAAGACAAAGCCGGAGAGATCAAAATGCACTTCCTAGAGTATTGAATATCCCATATACTGGTGATAGAGTGCATTTGAGACCCTACTAGATGATGGAGTTTAGAGATGAAAAGTTTGTCAGGAGATTTTTCAGACTTGAAGACCAGCTGCAAATATCAAGCAATGATACACTCAGAGAAATGCAAGAGATGCCGGATATCAACAATAAAAATAAAGCTAAATTCTTTAGACAACTTCAGGACCAAATTGAAGAGAATGATAAGAGTTTGGAAAAGAAGACAAGGGATTTAAGGAAAAGGAAATGATATGCTCAGGCTAGAGGAGCACCTTGAAAAATAACATGTAAATATTCCTTACTTTCTTGGTTAAATTTTTACTTTAGAGCATTGTACAATTTATCTATTATTTACTGTTTTAGTTTTGATAGAGTGTTTTGTTATCATCAAGTCAACCTGAATTTATGCCTATATTTCCATTAGACATTAATTGGGGGAGACTGTTAGAAATATGTTGTAGATTTGATGATAACTCATTAAAACACTCTAAGCAGTTAAGTTAAATGTTTTTGTAGATTTCAACGGATGATCACATCATTAATCCTTTGAAAGAGTAGCTTACTTGAATAAGTTTGTAACACATTCTGTATACTAGATTAGCTGGGGGATTTGGGGGTTTTAGTTATTTCTAAGTCACGTTGACTACTAGCTAGATATAAAAAATAGGTGGGCTAATTGTACATAGAAGATGCCTTGTAATTTTGTATAAGTGAAAGAATATCAACTGCTGTTAGATATATTTGAGATATCATGTCTAATATGTTTCATGTTTAGTTTATAGATCTTAACAAACAGGAAATATCAGTACTTACTGGAATCAGTACTTACTGGAAGTCAGAACTTAAGGATATCAGAATTTAGGTTATCAGAAGATAAATACCAGAAGATAGATATCAGAACTTAAGTACGGGAGGACTTATAGTTAAGGAAGGAAACTGATTTATAGGATAGAAGATCGAGACTAAAATAAAAGAAGATATGCATGGAAAGAGTTAGAAGATAAGAAGACTTGTATAAGATATCTGATTGATATATTTTAGGAGATAAAATTATATTCCATATCAATTAGAAGTTATCTTATAACTGTGTACTATATAAACACAGACATAGGTTTACACTATATGTGTTATCATTATCGAGAAGATCATACATTGTAACCTAGCAGCTCTCGTGATATTTGTTCATCACTGAGAGAGAACAGTTCCATTGTAACAGAGATTATTATATTGAATATATCTGTTTACTGTTACTTGTGTTCGAAATCAATTTAATTGTATTAAACACTGTATTCAACCCCCTTCTACAGTGTTGTGTGACCTAACAATTCCACTAATGCATATTCACTTTTTGTATATTACTAAATCCCATGTGTATCTTGTTTGAATCAAGTCAGTATTTGTATGAAGAATCACAGACAAAGATATTCACTTTTTGAGTTCAGAAGCCATATTCTGATGACTGTTAAAATCTGTTATAAGTTCAAGTTCTGATATTAAATCCTGATGGAATCCTTGATGCTTACGTGGCATTATTCTTTACTTGACTTATTTGTGGTAAAAATTGAAACAGTCATATTTAATCTGAATATATTTAGGTGAGATAAAAACAGTCATAATCATTAAGGGTTAGTGGTAAACGTGTAAGTCCTGAAAAACTGCATGTGCACGGTAATTATTGCTTATTTTCCATGCCCATTAACTCCTGCTTTAACTTTTTACTGACTGTTCACACGTTGCCAGGTGTAATGCTTCAAATATTAACCGTTATTACATGGGCTGTATAAATAAGAGAGTTAAAAGATTTTCTAATCTTTTACCTACTTTTCTTATTCTCTCATCTCTCTTATTTTCTCTCACCCACTAATATTCTCTGAAGCAGTTTTTGTTACAGGCATTTTCACAAACACCTTTCGAGCAATATATTTTCTCACTTAATTTCTTACAGAGATGGCACCAAAAGACTTGATTTTCAATGGAGCTAAGTTTGTTCCTAACAACTACTCGTCTATTCTTAGCAAGGCTTAAGCTCCATCGGAACTTCACTTTATTCAGGATTTTCTTGCTAATTCTGATATTGGGTATGCTTTGACCCAACCTGAAGCAATCTCTGGAACTCAAGTGCTGGAGTTTTGGAGAAGTGGAATCTATGATGATGGTGGTGCTCAAGGGTCCCCAAGTATCATCTTTACAACATGGGAGGATGAGCATGTTGTGACTTTGGCTACAGTTTGCCAAACATTGCAACTACCTGAGAATTGCATTTATTCAACTGTTGAGGAGCCAGTTCTTCAACATATGATGGCCAGTCTGGGGTATGAAAAGATATTGGCAAAGCTGGGTCAATTGAAGAGACCTTACATAAGGAGGGAATTGAGTTTCTTCTTTGACTGCATTACAAAGGCCTTCGCCAACAAATGTTCTAATTTCGATGCAATCCCTATACTCAGTCAACAAATCGGGTATGCTCTCATTAATCAAACTGAGTTTGATTATGCAAGTGTTGTTTTAGGCTTTATTGGGATAGGATGACAGAAGATAGGAATATTGTCTATTTTGCTAGATTCTGTCAGCTTATCTATAGTGTTTGTTATTCTGATAAGCCCCAATTAGCCAGTGAATTAATTCCACCATTTAGACTAGCTAAAAGAGCTTTTAATGACTTATTATCTACTGATAATAAGAAGGATGTGTTAAGACCCCTCCAAATTCCTTTATTTGTCAAACAAGCCTTAATAACCTATGATCCAGTTACATACACTGCACTATATCCTGATGTCCAACCATCTGAATCTCAACCATCAACACCTACCACCACTACCCAAACACCTCAAACTTCTCAACCACAACCAAAATCTACCATCAGGACATCTTTCAAACCATCAACTCAATCATCTCAACCTGAATCATCAGCACATACCATCAGATCTTCATCTTCCAGGCCAAAGAGGACAAAGTCTGTTCCTCAACCTCCACAAAAGAGAAGGAAGATGATTCTCAGAGATGAATCTAATAGTGATGAGGACACATTTGAAGCACATGTTCATGCATCAGAACCTGTGACAGTTGGAGCTGAGAATGTTACTTCTCAGAAAGAAACAACAACTCAAAGTTCTGATACTTTGAAAAGAAAGAAATCTGTAAGTTCTGTTGCTGCTGAAGCAACTCCTTCATTAGCAAGGAGATTGAAGAAAATGAAGGCTAGGAGGTATTTGGCTAAGGCTCCATCAGAAGATACTGAAGAAACTGAGGAAGGGGATCAGGAATCTCTGATCTCATAAGAACCAATTATCATTGAAGCCCTTCCAGCTCAAGCCAAAGACACTGCTAATGATACAGTGGTTACCCCTCCTGTCTCTCCTATTAGAGCTACAAATGATGTTAAAGAACAAACTGAAAACTCTGAGATATATATTCACAATTTGAATATACCAAATGTTCTTTATCTGGAAGCTCCATCTACAGCAGCTCAGCAATCTCCAACTCATTCTCCAATTTTAAATGCTGAGATACCATCTATACCAACCACACAAGCTCTGGAGATAAATTCTGATGCTCAGAATTTAGATAATGTTATTCCTGAATCTCCAGTAGCATCACACACTCTTGTGCCGTCAGAACATAATGAGTCTTCCTCAAGTTCTGAAGACAGTATTTTTGTTGAGACTCCAGTTCCCATTCCGGGCAAGGAAGCATTGGTAAAGAAATTTGTTGAACAAGATGCACCTATTCCTTGGGAGGATACTCACAGAGGTGTGGAGTGGACCAAGAAGTGGAATGACACTGATTTCATTCCAAGCTCTAACGTTCTGAAAGAGCATATTTCTAAAGCTGATGAGTTGCTCACAAATGCTGATTTAAAGACACAACTCAAGATCACTGCTCTATCTACCAAACATCTTCAAGGTCTACATTCTTCTACTCATGATAAGGTTGATACACTAAAGGAAAAAGCTGATAAGCTAGATCTACAGATCAAGCTTGACAAGAACAGATATATAAGACCTACTCTTGAGAAAATTAAAGCCATTGAGAAGATTCAAGAGGAGAAACAGGCCCAAATTACCGAGGTCCTACAAAATCAAGCTTCTCAGAAAGCTCAATTGGATGAAATCCAATCTTCAGTTGAACTTATTCTCTCTCTCTCTCTCTCTCTCTCTTACTTTCTGATGATGCCAAAAAGGGGGAGAAGGTAGTTAAGTCCAAATGCTCACCTACTCACATACTAAAGAAGAAGGATGATAAAGGTGATGACTAGGGAAACTCTGATAAGAGAAAAGGTCAAAGGTCAAGGAAAAGTTCAAGGAAAATCTTCACAGAAAGTAATTTCTGGTGTTAGCAAACTTTCTACACAGAACAAGTCAAGTTCTGATAAACAAAGTCTGATGTCAAGTTCTGATATTTTGATTCAGTCAGGTTCCAAAGACTCTCAGAAGTTTTTACAAACTCTGAAGCTAAAAGGGAAGAAGACTATTGTTTACTACAAAGATCCTAAAATCCAAACACTTGATGAGGAGATAGCTAGAAGATTATTTCTTAAACAAAATCCAGGAATGGATTTGGAAATTCTCAAGGAGGAAGAAGCTAGATTTGCAGCTGAGAAGACAAATCTTAAGTCTAAAGCTTCTGATGCAAAGAAACCTCTAAGGCCTAAGGAAAAAGGCATTGTGATCAGGGAAAAGTCAAATTCCGAGACTTCAAATCCAAGACTAGATCACAAACTGAGATTGATCCTAAGTCAAAGGGAAAAGAAAAGGCTGGTGAACCTTTAAAGATTGAGAAAAAGATAAGTTCTTCCGTTCCGGTCTATCAAACTACAATGCATGATGATGATTTGATAGAAGATGAAATTGTTCAAATTCTGAAGAAAAGAAAGATAATTGAAGAATCTAAAACAACCTCTGACACTGCTCAAGTTGTTCAGAATGAAGAACAGCAAGTTACAGAAGAAACAACAAATTCTGATCAAGTTGATTTGAGAAAGATGACAATTGCTGATAAGAAGAAGCTGTTATGGAAGAAATCTACTCCAGATGAACCAAAATCCAATCTTATGATTAATCAACTCGTAACATTTGGGTTGAGAGCCAAGCAACCTAGAGATAGAGCTGGATTAGGTTCTGATGAAGAGAAGATACAAACAAGAGTAGAAGTTACTCTAAGAGATCCTTTCATGTTGACAGACAAACCATATGAACAAATCAAACAAAAGCACCTTGACAACGTGCTGTCTGCTCAAATTGTGATAGATGCTCATGATAAGGATAATCTAAAGGAGAAATTGATCTTATTTCTCAATGATGGACTAACTTACAGACTAACTGATACTGATGTGCTAAAGAAGTCTGTCAGAGAGCTTCAACATATTCACTATCTTCTGAAAGTAAAATATGATGTTACAAGAAGATGGTCAGAATACATTTTGAAGGCTATAAGAGATCTACTTAGAATCTCTGGTACAAAGACTTCTCAGTATATACCAATGATTACTGAAGATGATGGAAGAGAAATTCCTATGCTGAAGAATTCTGCTAAGGTGGAAGTTATTCTGAAAGGAAGATGCTTATATTATAATGAAAACTCTTCACATTCTAGAGTTATCAGACTTAGTGATGGACTTGAAAGAACATCAATTCAAGCTCTCAGAACAACCATTTATCAAATTGGTGATAGCAAAGATGAAGAACTGATGCAGGTCAAAGCACAGTTAGTTGAAGTTCTGAGAAAAGCTGAAGATAAGCTGGTAAAAGATTTTGTTAAGAATAATTATGGATTCAGATTGATCCATTGATGTTGGTAAAGCTACAAGGACTGTAAGTTGTAGTTAATATTTTTACTAAACTCTCATTGCATTTGAACTTAAATGTTTTTGACATCATCAAACCTATTAACTTGTATATTTTGCATAAATTATAAGTTGGGGGAGATTGTTAGATATATTTGAGATGTCATGTCTAATATATTTCATGTTTAGTTTTCAGATCTTAACAAACAAGAAATATCAGTACTTATTGTAATCAGTACTTACTGGAAGTCAGAACTTGAGGATATCAGAACTTAGGTTATCAGAAGATAAATATCAGAAGATAGATATCAGAACTTAAGTACGAGAGGACTTACAGTTAAGGAAGGAAGCTGATTTACAGGATAGAAGATCGAGACTAAAACAAAAGAAGATTTGCATGGAAAGAGTTAGAAGATAAGAAGACTTGTATAAGATATCAGATTGATATATTTTAGGAGACAGAATTATATTCCATATTAATTAGAAGTTAACTTGTAACTGTGTACTATATAAACACAGACATAGGTTTACACTATATGTGTTATCATTATCGAGAAGATCATACATTGTAACCTAACAACTCTCATGATATTTGTTCATCACTGAGAGAGAACAGTTCCATTGTAATAGAGTTTATTATATTTAATATATCTGTCTACTGTTACTTGTGTTCGAAATCAATTTGATTATATTAAACACTGTATTCAACCCCCTTCTACAGTGTTGTGTGACCTAACAACTGCTATGAAAACAACTTCAACTGTTATTCTACAAAGCTTCAACGGATGTGCTATTCAAGTTTCAATAGATGAGCTAATCAAGCTTTAATGGATGAGTCAAGTTTCAACAGATAATAGATGAAGCTTCAACGGATGACACATGTGAAACCTCAACGGATAATTAATTTAAATAGCAGTTGAAAGTGACTTGACAGTGACTGGAAAGTCACATGGTTTGATTATATACAAAAGGAATGTGGCATCCTGGAATCAGGATATAGAAGAAAAAGAAGCATTTCCATTTCCATGCAAAACAGGAACGTTCAAAGATGTTGTATCTAACTAGATTATATTGGATAAAGAAATGAGGAAACATGTGATTGGACCTAGCTGATAGGTTTTATGTTTTTTCTTATTTTCAGATGTAACTTGGTGATATATAAACCAATAGTAGCAAGTGTTAAGTAAAAAGAATAATTACATTTGATTTAGAACAATAGAGAAAGGCAAGTTGTATTCTTAGTCTCTAGATTTCTAAGTTGTAAACACTTGTAAGCAGCTGTGTGGTATTTGCATCACGGAGATTTTTTCATATTTATATATTTCTCTGGTGGAAATATCAATCCACCAGAAAGTTTTTAAACACTTGTTTATTTACTTTGTTCTTTGAATACTATCTTTGTTTATCCGCACACAAGCATATTCAAACACTGATATATATTTAGTAAGAAGTTTTTCAAGATTTCAAAAGTATCTAGAATTCCATTCAACTCCCCCCTTCTGTAATTATGTTGATAGATTGTTAGGGAATAACAATTAATATGATATGAAATTGTGTCATGTCATTAAAATTTTTATATAATAAAATCATGTTATTTTATATTTTATTAAAAATTTCTGATATTTATTTATATTTATTATTTTTTAAATGATATATTACTTAAAATAACATATTTAGATATATATATATATATATATATAGGTGTGTGTGTAGATACAAATATGTTTTATATATAATTATTAATTATAAAATTATTAGTATGCTTTGATGAGGATTAACTATTGATGGATATTAAATATGAAATAAAAAGGATAAGAGTGAAAATGTAATTTTGCAGCTCCAAACTATAAAATGACTTTTTAACCCTTAATTTATTTATCACATATTAATATCCGTACATTATTACATATTAATATCCATCTAATTATTATACATTTATATAATTTTTATTAGTGTGTACTAAATATTGTAGCGATTATAAGGTAAAGAAAATTACTCATCCTTAACTAAACAATAAAATACATGTAAAATTCGATTAGTATTTAATAAGCACGTTAATTATTCAATTTTTATCAACAATATTTTAAAATGATTGATAAATAATTGACATACACAAAGAGAAGGCGAGAATATATTTTGTTGTACTTCCTCTATCCCAATTTATTTATTTTGTTTGACTTTTTGTGTTCAAAATGACTCAACTTTAATCATAAATTAAACACCAATATTTTATTATTTTAAAAATCTGAAAAGTACATACTAAAGTAGATTACATTAACTTTCTAATCATTAAATTTTATAGTTATTTTCGATTATATAATATAAAACTTAGGTTAATTTCACCACAAAAAGTCAAAGATACATATAGATGGAGGGAGTACATGATAAAAAATTACATCACATATAGATGGTGAACAAAGCAGTTTGTGATTGTAGAGATATTGTGTTAGCATAATTAAAACAACAGGCACAACAAACATAATATTTCAAAACTCACTTAATTTGTATTAATTAAGTTTGTCTTGCTACAAATTCTGTGTTTTTAAAATTATAAGAACTCAGCTTCTTTCTTGAGAGAGTACAAGAAAATTTAGATATGTTTTGTTACACTAAAAACAAAGGACCAGTGTTTAATTTATAGATTAGTGAACACAAGTTTACACAACATGCAATAAGATGTACTAAACCCTTTTCTAAGCTATCTCTGAACCTTTCTATTTTTGGCTTAATAAATCTTTACAAATCTTGTAGGTCTGTGACCATCCTTTGTCAGTTAATCTTGGCCCTTGATCTTGCACTCTTTAAGCTGCTTTTGTAGACTTTCCAATCTAAGTAAATAGATCATTTGTTGATTGATAATCTTGAATCTTTAACTTATCTGTATTACAGTATTTGAGATTCATATCGAGATCTCCAGTTTATTCTATAGAAAAGTGACATCTCGATAAGTATAATGACTTATCAAGATATCTGAGTTCTCTACTGTATTTGACGTGTCGAGGTCTCTGAGTTCTCTATACGTGTACTTGACTTGTCGAGGTCTCTAGATCTCTATATGTAGAAATGACTTGTCGATATCTCTAAGATCTCCATATGTATTTTGACTTGTCGATATCTCTGAGATCTCTAATAAGAAATTGACTTGTCGATATCTCCAATCTTCACATCTTCATTGATATCTCTGAGTTCTCTACATACAGAAATGACTTGTCGATATCTCCAATCTTCACATCTTCATTTGACTTGTCGATATCTCTGAGACTTCTCTATAAGCCATTTTGGACTTCTCGATAAGTCATTCTGAAGTTTTCGAATGACTTCTCTATATAACTTGATATGTGACTTATCGATATCTTGACTTAGAACATTTTTCATGAAACATATTTATTCAAATCCAAGCTTCCACATCTTTTCTCTGAGGCATGATGTTTGCTTGATCTTCTTCCAGAGTTTATTCTTAAGATTGAAACTGTTTACAAAAAAATAATCCATTCTAATCTTCTAACCTTTTTATAGAATCAAGAAATACAATACATAATACATATTTAGACTATCATACAAATAAATCTCAGGATTGTTAATGTGACTTAGTCTTGTTATTATACAGGCATGTCTTGCACAATAATCTCCCCCAATTTATGAGAAGATTGCTTATCACAAATTCATGCATGATAACAAGACTAACCCTAAGTTAAAAATAATTACATAAAAATTGACAGATTGATAAATCTAACTTTTATACATTTGAAGATTACATAAGTTCCACAGTTACAGCCATCAAATGAATTTCGCATAGCCTGATTTCTTTCTAATGAGGTCCTTTAGGTTTACTAGCACCTGGAGTTCTTCTATTATTTTAGTCCCTCTCAGAGCTTCTACAAGCTTGAGCCATTCATCTAATGTGTATCCATTGAGGTAACCAACTTTGAATCTTGAGAATCTGCCAACTTGTATGTTCAAAAAGTGTCAATCCTTTGATATTCTGCTCAACCCCCTTGCCTTGAGTTCATTTGACCTCTGCTCAAACATCTCTATCTCCTTAGCATATTTTCTATCCATTTCTTCCTTTTCAGCCTTCAATCTTGCATGTTTTTCATCCCTTTCCCTCAACCTTTCAGACATTACATCCTTCCACATTCTTGTACTTGAATTCTTATCCTTCATCAAGCTAATTACCCTCTTCAATTATGTGATTGAAAAGTTTCCATTATTGCCTTTCTAAGCAAAATGAAGGTGTCATCCATGTAGTATATTCTGACTTCTGCTATACAGCACAAACTTTGACAATTTCTTCAGATTATTGTTGGAAAAAGTCATCATCTGTGATGCACATATTTAGAGGCAGAAAATCAGTTTGATTGAAGCAGTTTCAGATGACCCCAGCACCAGCTTGCATTTTCTTTGATTTTCTTCCAACAATCATGAAGTGAGTTATGGTTGGAGGCTTGAATAAAGGTAGTTTGTGATTTTAATTAGTGTGACATGGCTTGATGTGATTGGTATTTTGAGTAGGGTGTTTGCAGTTTATTTATACAAGTATTTTGGCTTTTGAGGTAGGTTTGATTGAGATAGTGTTTGGCTAGGCTTGGTGGTTTGAGTTTGTGAGATTTAGATTTGTAGGACATTTTTCTTGACACCTTCTTCTCCACCCTTTCTCCTCCTTCTGCTATCTTCTCCCCTTTTCTTTTCATCTCTCTTCTTTTCTTCTACTTTGCTGCCAGTTGCCTTGGTAGATTGACTTGTATTTGAGCCAGAATACTTTTGCTCATCATTCTTCTACTCATCATCATCCTTGTCATCTTATGTGTTGAATTGAGTAGTTGGCAACATGGTCTCAGCATTCTGTAGGTATCTTCCCAGCATCTTGATCATTTCCTCATCTTCAGTTGTTTTGTTTTTCTTCCTCTTTAGGTCAGTTTCCAATGCTATAATCAATATTGTATTTCCCCTTACATAGTTTTTGGGAACTTTGAAGTATCTTCCCTGTTTGGTTTGTGGACAGATGTAGGCCACCCCTTGCTTGGATGTAGATAGGCTTCAGGAAAAGCAGTTATCTGAGCTTTCTTGAGTTCGTTGAGCAATTAGGTGTCCTCTAGAATTACTGGATTAACTCTATCATTTATTACATCCAGCTCAGATGCTCTCATGGTTTGAAGATTCGAGAGAGAAACTTGTATACACCTATCCAAACCACAGTCATTGACATTTTCGACTATCCTTTTCTCAAAAAGTTGTCAACCTTTACAATCACCACTCTTAGAAAATTGATGTTATTGGCCAAGGCTCTCTTGTAAGTGATTTAGTTGTTGTGAAGAGAGACTCTTAGCACAACTAGTAGCTTATTGAACTCCTTATCTTGACAGGGTCCTACTGCAGCTTTCTGGAGTCTGTCTTTACTAACATCTTGAGAAATTTTGATTTGAGTAGAGCTTTGACCAGAGTGAGATATAGATTTTCCAGCTTCCTTTGACTGTGTAGATTTTCCAGCTTTCTTGGATTGTTGAATTCTAGCTTCTATCCCCTCCAGTCTTGGTAGCAGGCAGGATTAGTGGAGTTGGAATTTCTGGCATCATAGCTTCAGGTGGAGCAGGTAATGGAACATTCAAGGCACCCATAATAGCTCCCAATGAGATAGAATTCTGCATTTGGAGATGTTTGTGAGAGTCTACTAGGGTCCTGATGTCATTTTGTTGACTCTACACCAGAGTAGTGAGAGCTGTGACCTGAGCTATGAGTGAGTCATTGGAGGCTTGCAGATTGGAGACTTGATGTTGAAGAGACTGTATTTGGAGGTTTGTGGATGTGGAGATTGGTTGTTGTGAGATGGAAGAGAGAGGATCACCAAATGTAGCCTGAATGGATTTCTTGATGACTTCCATCATAAGAGTTGAGGGTTTATATCAGGCTTGGTGGAGTTGATCCAATTTGACCCTTGTGTCATTGTTGTATGTAATTTGATTTTGGACAACTTTATGCAAGGCAAGGCAAGAAATGATTGCTTGAAGTTTTTGATGCTCTGCTTCATGTTGGTGACATCAGACCTTGCCATTTGGTGAGCAAAGTTATTGAACTTAATTTTGATTTCTACTTGAGTTGGCACAGGGTCATCCAATTTGTCTTTGACCAATCTCCTGATTCTGTCTTGATGACTATTCAGAGTCTATTGTAGTGCTTTACCAATGAGGTGAAAATCTTTGAGTTGTGCCTTGTACACTTCTGTAATAGCATTATAAACTTCCTGTGGACAGAGAGTCTTGGCATTGCTTCCTAGGATAATGATATACTCTTCTCTAAACCTAGCCAAAACCTCATCCATTTCCAGGCTAAAATCCTTAGCTAGCCAAGCATCCATATTTCCATCTTGCTCAGTTTCATTGACAATCTTTTACTGTTGTTCTTCAACATCTATTTTATAAGAAAGCAAGATAGCCTGATAATCCTGATTGTACATATCAGTTGTGAGCAATTGTTGGGTAATGTTGGAATGGCCAGAGAGTTGGTCCGCAAGGAGGTCATTCATAGTTATTGGCTGAGTTTGAGCATCCTACATCCATTGTGAGATGAGGTGTGAAGGTTGTTGTGTAGGATTGGATGTAGAGGGGATGTCTGTTTGGTTTGAGGTGGAGGGTTGAGAGGTGATAGGTAACCCTGTGATTGGAATCACAGTTGAACTCGCTGTAGAAACTGTGGTTGTGACATTGTGTTGTTCACCAGTAGTGGGAACCTCCATTTGAATTGGAGGGGATTTGACCAGGTTACTGTCATGTACCATGGCTTCAAACCCTTGTTCTTCTTGTACAAAACTGGCACCTGAATATGCTTGACTTGTATCCCCAATGATAGGATCATTGACAATTGGACTCCTAGCTTCAATTGCTAAAGCAATTTTAGCCAGGGTTTTGAGGGGATTTGTCCCTACATGAGAAACCTCCCATTGAATTGGAAAGGATTTATATAGCTCCCTCTCAGGAGTACTACCCTCAAACCTTTCAATATGTGAAGATTTATTTGCAAATGAAGGTACATTTGGTGCTACCACAGGGTCTTTAGTAAAAACTGATGAAACCCCTGTGTTTTTGTTGATATCATCAAGGTCTACCCCAGCTTGTAGCCTCTCACCAACTGAATGTGGTTCCTGGGTGGTGAGCACGGTTTCTTGAACTGTATCACTTGATTTTGATGAAACTTGAGAAGTGGGTTCAAGTGTCTTATTATATGAAGAAGAAATTTGGGAGATAAGATTAGTGATTTGAGAATTAAGTGTTGGCAGCTTCCCCTGAATAGATGAGGGAGCTTCAAATGATATGCTCTCATTGTGTGTGACATCCTTATTCCTTTTTTCATAAACTTGAATGTGTTCAAGTTGTGGTGCAGACTCTTTACAAGATGCACTAGGGAGAGTGCTTTATTTAATAGATACACCCTGTTGATAGGATGCCTCTAGAGTCTGTTTTAGTCCATCTTTTCCAACTGCATCCTTTTGGGAAGATGCAGAGGTGGCCAATTGAGTGGTCAACTCAGTTTGCTTTACCTTCTTTGGCTTTTTGACCAAGGTAGACTCTGGTTGTGTTTGATCCTCACCACTCTCATTTACAACTGTCAAGGGTGCCTGCTTTCTTTTCTTTTTACTTACTCCACCCTGTTGAGAGGATGAAGTGGTTGGTTTCCTAGCTTCTATTGGTAGAGAATGAATGGTCTCAGTTTGGGAAGACCCCTTTGGTGTTCCTGTGTTTGTTCTTCCACAAGCACATGAGCCATAATTGTAATAGTTTGAACATTAGACCTCATATCAGGCATAGGGTAAGGATAAGTCCTGAATCTCTCCAACATAAATTGAGTGATTCTAAGACTTACAGACACCTTATTCTTTGTAATAAGTGAGCCACATAGAATTTTGGACACTTGTTTACAATTGCCTATTTTTGTTCTATCTATACCATTAAGTAAATGAATGTCTTGAACTTTATGGTTTAAAGTTGACATTATAAACCTAGGAAGGAAAATTTCCTTACCTCCTGTGGCCAAAGGCATTGTGAGCCTTATGCTGAGTTCATGCAGAATCAAGAGCTCCACATTATGTGTCTGTTATGAGCCATGGAGAACACTAGCTTTTGGACCACACTTGACATGTTGTCATATCATATCTTTCTGCAGGTGAAATCCCTCACAATTGAGTCAAATAGGAATGACCATTCCCTCATCAGATGCTTCTTATTCAAGCTAGCCATGTTGATCTTCTCACTGTAGTTGATAAAGTCCAGGAACTCATCTAGCTCTTCTTGAGTTGGGACCTCCACCATGTTGTCAATAGCAATACCCAAAGCCAGGTTCACATCATTCTCATTGAATTCCACTTGTGTAGTTTACCACCAAAGATGCAGCTTAATTCTCATGCACAACTGTCCTAATCATAGCTGAGTTCCAGAAATCATTGAGAACATCCAGATACAGAATTAGATTTGCAGTTAGAGCACCTGCAAAGAATGTCTCAGAAAGGAACTTGATAAAGCTCTTTAAGCTATCAGGAGCTTTGTTGGCATCTGTGAATCCAAGGTAGTTGGTGCCCTCCTTTGGGATAAAAGCTCTAACAGTGTTTGATGCCATTTCAAGTGTTTGAGTTTGAATGGGTAAGAGATTTAAAGAAAAAAGAGTTCGAAATGAGAGAGAACAGTTAGAATTTGGAAAAATTAGGTCACTTGAGATCTCGAAAGTATAAAGAGGGTTTATGTCGAGATGTTTGGGTATTTATAGAAAAAGGCAAGTGACTTGTCGAGAAGTAGAAATAAACGATTGGGATTTGCTTATCGAGAAGTCACACGTGAGAATAAATACATATCGATATGTCACTTTCCTGACTTTTATCAAGGACTAAAAAGTGACTTATCGAGATGCCAAATAAATACCCAGTTTGTCCTGAATGGACTGATTTTTTCCAATTTTTATTTGAATAAATTAAAATAAAATTAGAATGGTTTTATATCAAAAGTATTTTACTAAAATAATTTATTGAATTAAATTATTTCAATTCTGAGTTATCGAGAAGTCTAAGAATAGATAGTTGTAGAGAACTCTATGAATTAACATATATCGAGATCTATACAATGACCTATCGAGAAGTCATAATGAGGCTTGTCGAGAAGTCCTTCGAGAAGTCAAGAAAATGACATATCGAGAACTCTATCGAGAAGTCTCAAAATGACTTGTCGAGAAGTCAATTAGACTTATCGAGAACTCAGTTCTCTATATACTTTTGTTCTAGTGAATCCATGTTCAAGTAAAAATTCTGACAGTGTGTCATACCAAGCTCTAGGTGCTTGCTTTAATCCATAGAGAGCCTTGAGAAGTTGGTAGATAAAATCTGGAAATTTTGGATCTTCAAATCCAGGTGGTTGTTACACATGAACCTCTTCTTCCAATTCACCATTTAGGAATGCACTCTTTACATCCATTTGATACATTTTAAAGTTTGAGTGTGCAACAAATATAAGAAAGATCCTTATTACTTCTAGTCTTGCAACTGGAGCAAAAGTTTCATCATAATCAATTCCTTCTTCTTGTGAGTAGCCTTTTGTAACCAACCTTGCTTTGTTTCTTGTTACAATTCCATTTTCATCCATTTTGTTCATGTACACCCACTTTGTTTCAATTATACTTCTGTTCTTTGGTGCATGAACCAACTTCCAAACTTTGTTTTTTTCAAACTGATTTAGCTCTTCTTGCATAGCATATCCAGTCAGGATCAAGTAGAGCTTCCTCAATTTTCTTAGGCTCAATTTGTGAAAGAAAGCATGCATGTAGACATTCATTAGCAGTTGCACTCCTAGTCCTCACTCCAGCATTTGGATCATCAATAATTGCTTCACTTGTGTCACTCCTATCCCATTTTCTGGTGTGAGTCTGTTGACTTAAATTTTCTACATTTTCTTCACCATTGGCATGACTTGTAGAACTTTCTCCTTTTTCTCCCCCTGAGTTTTTGCTATCAAATTCAGGTGTCTGAGATGAGATTCCATTCTCATGATCCACTTGCTCAGTTGACTCTTCATTCATCCTGTTACTTATGTTGACTTTAGCTTCATCTTGAAAATCACTATAAATATTGAGATTTTCAAATTTAAGGGCTTCAACTTCATTTTCATCAAGGCATTCCAAGCCTGGACACTTGTCATCATCAAAATTCACATCTGTGCTTTCCATAATTTTCTTTTGTTCAATCACGTAGACTTTGTAGGCAGTTCTCTCCAATGAATATCCTAAAAAATTGCTTCAAAAACTTTAGAGTCAAATTTTTCCACATATTCAGAGTTGTCTTTTAGAACATAACACTTGCTTCCAAACACATGCAGATGCTTCACAATACGCTTCTTTTTTGATAAGATTGAGTAGGGTAATTTGTCAAAATTTTTGTTGATGAGATATCTGTTTTGAGTGTAGCATGCAATGTTAATAGCTTCTTCCCAAAAACTTGTTGGCTAATTGGCATCCTACAGCATTGTTCTAGCAGCCTCAACCAAAGTTCTGTTCTTTCTTTTAACTACCCCATTTTGTTGAGGTCTCCTAGCTGCCGAGAATTTTTGAACAATACACTTGTCTTTGCAGAAGTCAGTTAAGATTGCACTTCTGAATTCTGTGCCATTGTCACTCCTCAATCTCTTCACACAATTTTGATCTTCAGCCTGCTTCTCAATCTTCTTGATGTGTTCAGTAATGATATGTGCAGTTTCATCCCTAGAATGTATAAACTCTACCCTTGTGTACCTTGAGTAGTCATCCACCATCACAAGTGCATATTTCTATTAGTGTAGGTGCCCTAGAGGCAATACATTATTCTTTTAAATCTTTATGTTAGTTGATCATTCAATAAATGTATTTATTATGACCTTAATTACTGTGATATTTTGTTAGCATAATAAATGTCCTTAGAATCATGATATACATTGTATAGTTTAAGTACATGACTTGAACTTGAGATTTTATAATATATCATATTCTTAAAGGTCCCTCGTTGAGTATTATTATATAGGACAATAATAATACATAGATAGACTAGTATGTTATTTGACAAGATAACCACATCTCATTGGTTATAAGTATGGGGATACTAAAGTCAATACATAGGTACATGTGAGAGTACATGGTACTGGACAGACCCACAGTGAGATTCTTCATGTTTAATAAAGTCATAAGAAAGACTCACAGTGATAATGGTGTAACGATCCTTTGCCTTAAAATCATTATATTTCTATACGAGGATTAATATACTTTGACTACATTAAAAGTTACTCTTGATCGGGTGATGATAAAAGTGGATATCGGGTATATCATGAGACGTATGAGAAATATGAATGATAGATAAAGGATTTAACCCTCCTATAATTAGGAGATATATTATTGGCCTCTTGATTGAGTGAGATTATAAAAGCATGGCCATGCTCAAATAATGATTTTTCTTGATAATCTACTCATGGATCAAGTAAACCCGGATTAAATATTGAAGAGGATGACTAAATACATGCCTCGAGTTTAATCTATAATATGTATGGTTAAAGGGATTAACTTACACGAAAAAATTAATCATGAAGGGTTTTATCTAATCACGATTTAATTATTGTTTAATTGGGTAACAATGATGTATTACTAGATACCGCTCATTGTTTATAATTTTATTAGAGAATAAAATTATTACCAATTAAATAATAGCCTATAGGGTCGTACAAATAGAGCACTTAATGGAATAGTTAATTTAAATTATGGATTTAAATTAATTGATGATTATTCGAATTTTATTATAATTAAGTAAGACTTAATTGAGATAATATAAATTCGAATTAAAAGGAATGTTTTTTGCCCATAATAATTAAGTATGACTTAGTTATTAATTAAATAATAGAAATTATTTTTTATTATTTAATCCAATACCTACTAGGGGGCTTTGCTGTTATGGGCCTTTTTAATCAGCCATTATAAATACATAATGATAGGTTAAAGAGGCTTGTACATTTTTGGAGAAAACCCTAGCAGCAAAGAGAGGCAGAGGAAATTCGGATCATCAAGAAGGAGGCTAGTACATCCATTCCATAGTCAAGTTCGTGAGACGTTCTTGGAGGTGCTCGTGTGGATACCATAGAGGTGTTTCTCCGAGAGGTAGACACAAAGCGTGATAGCTAGGATCTCCGTTGAGTTCGTGAAAGTTAAGCTCTTGAAATGTATGATTCGTTATCTCCATAATCTGCCCACAATTATACATGGATCGTGCTCAATGCTCAAGTAACCATTCGATCCGCGTGTTTAAGGTTTTGTTTTAATTTGTGCTTATGACATATGCTTTACTTATTTATTATTCTTGATTGGATCATGATAAGTGATAAATAGTATGTCATCTTTATATGATCTATCATGTTCTTTAATGGTTACTTGAGCATGGTGCATAGTTATGGCCTTAAGACCTTAGTTGTAATGGTTTATTCTTTTGGTTTGTAATAAATACGACTTGCATGTTATTTTCTATTTGTAGTTGTTTTATCTCAAATGTAACTCGAGTTCTTTTGTAAGTTCATTTGTATAATTCTTAATGTAACATCCAAGAAGGACAAGGGAACAAGGAGGCATCCTATGGAGGCCAAGGAGACAATGGAAGCAATAGAGAAGACATATGTAATAGTTATTTTTACACCATAGATTGACCTTGATCTTTTCATTAGCCTGAAAAGATCACATAGGATTGGGCCATAACTATTGCACGTTTACTTTACACACTTTTCATATGATGTATAAATAGTATGTGTAGAGTAGAAAATGCATGTTTTAATTAGATTAATGATGCATGTATGTATTAGATACATCACCCATGCCATGCCTTTAAACAAGATAAAATCTGTAACGACTCAAGATTTAAAATTAACAAACGATCATCAGATTCTCGTGTTTATGAAACACGGAATAAAATACAAATTTTCTTTATTTCTGACATGGGGCGATTTTGTCAACAACGGGTTCATAGAACTTGTAAGGCTGTGGGTTTTAAGCGAGACCGATGTGACTCCTCCACTACTTGGAAATCAAACCATTGACGAGTATTGATTTGAAGTATTTTATTCAAGAAAAAATTGGGAATCTCTTTATGATGGGATCATGATCGTTCTAAATTAAAAATCCCTAAGTAAAAATATTAAGTTTTAATCAGATGCTTTCCAATGAATGAACACTCATTGAATCCTAGATCGATAAGGGGAAGGGCTGCCAGTGGCAGGGGATTCCTATCTATCGTGGTGAAATGCGACGAATATAAACGGTTATATTCGAACATTGTATCATTGGGTCTAACTTAACTGAGTCATCATAATAAGGTGAATAGAAACGGTTATATTCAACTATTATGAATTTAGAAGCATAGAGTTTGGTTAAAAAATCTATTAGATAGATAAGATTAATTGTTGTTCACCAAATTATCCAAGAATTATATATGATATAATTGACAACTGTTGTCTACCTAAATAATCATGTTTTAAGGATACCAGTGGTTGACTTAGGACATGACGAAATATGGATCTTGGCTCACTAGAAAGATTTATGGGATATACTTTCCGAATTAATAGTTAGGGCTATTAATTTGATAAAAAAAATAGTGGGAGATATATTATGAATATATCATAATCATATGAACATAAAATTTTAACTCAGACAATCTAATGTTTATTTTGCGCTTTTATTATTGTAGATACTGAGTAATGGCAAACAACACAAACACACTATCCGTACATTCAGTCCTTGAGAAGGACAAGCTAACAGGAGGAAACAACTTCCTAGACTAGCAGAGGAATTTGAGGATTGTCCTCAGGCATGAGCGCAAGCTTCATGTCATTGATATTCCTCCTCCAGGCCCCCTTCCTGAGAGTGCTATTGCTGATGAACGAGCATCACGCACAAGGGATGAGAATGATGCAAATGATGTTGCATGTCTTATGTTGGCAACTATGGGTGCTGAGCTTCAAAGACAGCATGTGCATATGGATGCATATACTATCAATGAGCACTTGCAAAGCATGTTTGCAAGCCAAACTCGTAAAGAAAGGTTCAACACGAGTAAGTCACTTTTTAATTGCAAACAAGGGGCGAGTGAACCAGTTGGCCCACATGTTCTGAAGATGATTGGTTACATTGAGTACCTTGAAACTTTGGGTTTCCCGATTGGTCCGGAAACTGGTATTGACCTAATCATGAATTCTTTGAACAACAAATTCACTCAGTTTGTTGTGAACTACAATATGAATAAATTTGACAAAACACCTACTGAATTGTTGCATATGTTGAGAACATATGAGAGCAACATGAAGACAGTTGAACCTGCTCCCATACCGATGGTGGGAAATAAAGGTAAGGCCAAAGGGAAGGGCAAGTGGAAGGGTAAGAAGAAGATTGGATCTTATTCTATACCCAAGTCAAAGTCAGGTCCCAAACAGGCTTTAAAGCCTAAAGGTGGTGTGGCCAAGGGTGAATGTCATTACTGTAAGAAAGCTGGTCACTGGAAGAGAAACTGTCCAATTTACTTGGAGGATCTGAAGAAAATGAAAGCAGTTCAGATTTCTGGATCAGGTATTTATGTTATAGAAGTCAATTTGTCTATTTCTACATCTTGGGTATTTGATACTGGATGTGCTTCTCACATTTGTATAAATGTCCACGGCTTGCAGAGAAGTAGGACTTTGGCTAAAGGAGAAGTGGACCTAAGAGTAGGCAATGGAGCAAAAGTTGTTGTTTTAGCTGTAGGAACTTATTATTTATCTATACCCTATGGGCTTGCTTTAGAACTAGAAGACTGTTTTTACGTGCCTGCGATTCGCAGAAACATTATTTTTGTTTCTTGTTTGGACAAGAAAGGTTTTTCGTTTACAATAAAGAACAACAGTTGCTCTTTTGCTTTGAATGATTTAACCTATGGTGCTACGCGTTTATTTAATGGTTTATATGTTCTTGATTTAGATAATCCTGTCTATAATATAGAAAACAAATGACTTAAAATGAATGACTCAAATCAAACATACCTCTGGCATTGTCGTCTAGGCCACATAAATGAGAAACGCATATCCAAATTACATAAGGATGGATACTTGGATAAGTTTGATTTTGAATCATACCAAGAATGCGAATCTTGTTTGCTTGGTAAGATTACTAAAGCCCCTTTCACTGGTAAGGGTTAAAGGGCCACTAAACATCTAGAGCTAATACATAGTGATGTATGTGGCCCAATGCGTGTAATGGCTAGAGGAGGCTGCTAATACTTCATAACATTTACTGATGATTTCAGTAGATATGGATATGTATATCTTATGAAGAACAAATCCGATTCTTTTGAAAAATTTAAAGAATACAAGGTTGAAGTAGAGAAGCAAATTGGCGGAGATGCAAGTATTAAGATCTTACGATCCGATCGTGGGGGTGAATACTTAAGCACCGAATTTAGAGATTATTTGAAAGATTGTGGTATTATATCACAACTCACTCCTCCAGGAACACCTCAATGGAATGGAGTTTCAGAGAGGAGAAATCGCACCTTGTTGGACATGGTGCGATCGATGATGAGTCATGCAGATCTTCCAATAAGTTTCCGGGGTTACGCTCTAGAAACAACGGCTTTCACACTTAACCGTGTTCCTACTAAGAAGCTTCAAAAGACTCCATATGAGATATGGAAGGAGAAATGGTCAGGCATGAACTTTATGAAAGTTTGGGGATGTAAGGCGTTTGTGAAACGTCAAGAATCTGACAAGCTTGGACCTAAATCCGAAGAGTGCATTTTTGTGGGATACTCTAATGAAACAAAGGCTTATTATTTTTATAGTCCTTCTGAGCAAAAAGTGTTTATTGCTCGAGATGGTGTCTTCATGGAAAGAGATTTTGTTTCCAAAAGAAACAGTGGGAGAACTATAGATCTCGATGAAGATCGAGAATCGCAAAATAGCATTGAACCTGAAGTGGAACAAGAGCAGAATAATGATAATGCTCAACAAACACAGGTTGTTCGTAGATCTGGTAGATTTCGCCATGAGCCAGAGAGATATAGATTTATTATGACTCAGTGTGGTGATTTGATGCTCATAGATGAAGATGAGCCTCTCACATACCAAGATACTATAAACAGTCCAGACTCTAAGAGATGGCTTGAAGCCATGAAATCCGAGATAGATTCCATGTACGAAAACCAAGTATGGACTTTGGTTGATCCACCTGAAGGGGTAAAACCCATAGGGTGTAAATGGGTTTTTAAGAAGAAAAAGGGCATGGATGGAAATGTTCAGACCTATAAAGCTAGGCTGGTTGCAAAAGGTTTCAAACAAATTCATGGTATTGACTATGATGAAACTTTCTCACCAGTGGCTATGGTCAAGTTTATAAGGATTTTACTTGCCATTGCAGCATTCCATGATTATAAAATCTGGCAAATGGATGTCAAAACAACCTTCCTTAATGGAAGCCTTGAAGAGGATGTGTACATGACACAACCTGAGGGTTTTGTCGATCCAAGGAATGCTGGCAAGGTATGTAAATTGCGTAGATCCATTTATGGATTGAAGCAATCCTCTAGGAGATGGAATATCTGTTTTGATGAAATAGTCACAGAGTATGGCTTTGTTCAAAATGAAGATGAACCGTGTGTTTACAAGAAGGTTAGTGGGAGCTATGTGGCATTCATAGTACTATATGTTGATGATATACTACTAATGGGAAATGACATACCTTCTCTAAAGGCTGTTAAGACTTGGTTAGGGAGCAATTTCTCCATGAAAGACTTAGGAGAGGCATCCTACATTCTAGGAATGAGGATCTATAGAGAAAGATCTAGAAGGATGATCGGTCTAAGTCAGAGCACATACATTGATAAGGTTTTGCATCGTTTTGGAATGCAAAATACAAAAAGGGGATATGTCCCCGTGTCTCAAGGGATAACGATCTCTAAGGACCAGTGTCCGAAATCATTGGATGAGAAGGACCACATGAATAAAGTTCCATATGCTTCAACAATTGGATCTATCATGTATGCAATGGTATGTACTCGCCCAGTTGTCTCGTATGCTTTGAGCATGATGAGCAGATACCAGTCTAATCCGGGTGAAGGTCACTGGACGGAAGTCAAGAATATTCTTAAGTACCTGAAAAGCACTAAAGATTCATTCTTGGTGTATGGAGGAGAAGAGAAACTCGTTGTAAGAGGTTACACCGATGCAAGTTTCCAAACAGACAGAGATGAAACTCGTATCACAGTCTGGTTTTGTGTTTTGTCTAAACGGAGGTGCTGTAAGCTGGAAGAGTTCAAAACAAGAAACAGTAGCTGATTCTACAATGGAGGCTGAGTATATTGCAGCTTGTGAAGCAGCTAAGGAGGCCGTTTGGATTCGAAAGTTCATTTCTGATTTGGGAGTGGTTCCATCGATCGCAGATCTCATTGATCTATACTGCGATAATAATGGAGCCATTACACAGGCTAAAGAACCTAGATCACACTCCCGGGCTAAACATATACTCAGGAGATTTCACCTTATTCGAGAGATTAATGAAAGGGGTGATATACACATATATAAAGTGCACACAAATGATAACATTGCAGACCCAATGACCAAAGGCTTATCGCAGCAGAAGCACGATGGTCACACTAGTTCCATGGGTATTAGATATATGGGTGATTGGCTCTAGTGCAAGTGGGAGATTGTTAGTGTAGGTGCCCTAGAGGCAATACATTATTCTTTTAAATCTTTATGTCAGTTGATCATTCAATAAATGTATTTATTATGACCTTAATTACTGCGATATTTTGTTAGCATAATAAATGTCCTTAGAATCATGATACACATTGTATAGTTTAAGTACATGACTTGAACTTGAGATTATATAATATATCATATTTAAAGGTCCCTAGTCGAGTATTATTATATAGGACAATAATAATACATAGATAGACTAGTATGTTATTTGACAAGATAACCACATCTCATTGGTTATAAGTATGGGGATACTAAAGTCAATACATAGGTACATGTGAGAGTACATGGTACTAGACAGACCCACAGTGAGATTCTTCATGTTTAATAAAGTCATAAGAAAGACTCACAGTGATAATGGTGTAACGATCCTTTGACTTGAAATCATTATATTTCTATACGAGGATTAATATACTTTGACTACATTAAAAGTCACTTTTGATCGGGTGATGATAAAAGTGGACATCGGGTATATCATGAGTCGTATGAGAAATATGAATGATAGATAAAGGATTTAACCCTCCTATAATTAGGAGATATATTATTGGCCTCTTGATTGAGTGAGATTATAAAAGCTTGGCCATGCTCAAATAATGATTTGTCTTGATAATCTACTCATGGATCAAGTAAACCCGGATTAAATGTTGAAGAGGATGACTAAAAACATGCCTCGAGTTTAATCTATAATATGTATGGTTAAAGGGATTATATTACATGAAAAACATTAATCACGAAAGGTTTTATCTAATCACGATTTAATTATTGTTTAATTGGGTAACAATGATGTATTACTAGATACCGCTCATTGTTTATAATTTTATTAGAGAATAAAATTATTGCCAATTAAATAATAACCTATAGGGTCGTACAAATAGAGCACTTAATGAAATAGTTAATTTAAATTATGAATTTAAATTAATTGATGATTATTCGAATTTTATTATAATTAAGTAAGACTTAATTGAGATAATATAAATTCGAATTAAAAGGAATGTTTTTTGCCCATAATAATTAAGTATGACTTAGTTATTAATTAAATAATAGAAATTCGTTTTTATTATTTAATCCAATACCTACTAGGGGGCTTTGCTGTTATGTGCCTTTTTAATCAGCCATTATAAATACATAATGATAGGTTAAAGAGGCTTGTACGTTTTTGGAGAAAACCCTAGCAACAAAGAGAGGCAGAGGCAATTCGAATCATCAAGAAGGAGGCTAGTACATCCATTCCATAGTCAAGTTCGTGAGACATTCTTGGAGGTGCTCGTGTGGATACCATAGAGGTGTTTCTCCGAGAGGTAGACACAAAGCGTGATAGCTAGGATCTCCGTTGAGTTCGTGAAAGTTAAGCTCTTGAAAGGTATGATTCGTTATCTCCATAATCTGCCCACAATTATACATGAATCCTGTTTTTGGGTTTCAATTTTTTTTTTGTATTATTTATGTTTATCCGCTGCGTTTTATGCCTCGGAACCCAATAATTTCTTCCTTGAAATTGATAAGATATTAACATGTCCAAACAGGTGCATGTGAATAAGTTGCAAAGGTGCACTTATAGAATTCACAACTTTGCTTTTGTGACTAGACCTTTTCATTTTGCCTTTTTGACAAGCCTCATAAACTTTATTTTGAGCAAACTCCAGGTTTGGTATGTCTCTCACTAATTCCTTTTCACCAGGATGTTGATAGCTTTGTAATTCAGGTGAGAGAGCTTTTTGTGCCACATCTTGCTTTGCTCAACAGATGCCTTGGTGAAGAAGCAACAGATTACATCCTTATTTGCTGAGAATAAGTCTGCAACAAACAGGCTTCCCTTTCTTGCTCCTTTCAAAGAAACTTCACCAGTCTTTTTGCTGATAATTAAGCATTCTCCTTTGTCAAATGAAACTTTGAATCTTTTTGTTGGAAGCAATTGATGATATCAAACAGAAACTATCAGACATTCACATCAGAACTTATATATCAACGGATGCTGATGACATCAACCGATGATAAAATATCAACGGATGATAGGATATCAATGGATGATGATTTCAACGGATGATGTTGTCAACGGATAATGAAATCAGTATTTGTCATATCAGTTGATCTTCGGGGAGGAAAAGGAAATAGGAACTCAAGGCGGTGAAGGACTTTATCTCAGAAGCCATTGTATAGGTTTCCTTATTGTTAATAGAATATGATTCCTTATATATTGGTAGCTGGTCTCTATATAAAGAACATATTAGGTTCATGCTATAAACATTGTGACATTGTTATATCTTTCGCATAACCTAGCAGTTCTCAAGGATATATGTTCATCCTTTCGAGAGAGTACATGTGCAATAAGTTTTTATCAGTTAATATAAAAACTGTTGATTCTGTTGAAGCTTTGTCGATTAGATTGTATTAACTGTATTCACCCCCTATACAGTTGATTAAGGGCCTAACAATTGGTATCAGAGCTTGCTGTTAACGTACAAACAGTTTAAGATTTAAAGATCAATCTACAATGGCAGGCAAAGAAGAAGAGACACAGAATCCGAAGCCACAACCCCCAGCCGCATCACAAATAAGCAGCAACATGAGTAGGTATGAAGCAATCAAGATGCCTATCCTGAAGATACATGAATATCCAATCTGGAAAGTCAAGATGGCCATGTGTTTGGAAGCCACGGATCCTGAATACCTAAGCAGGATCTATGATGGTCCTCATAAACCAATGAAGGTAGCTATTTCGCTTACAGAAGAACCAGAGAAGATGATAGATAAAGAAATGAGGGATTATACTCTTGAAGATATCTCATCTATCATAAAGGATGCTAAGGTTAGACATATCCTGCACACCAGTCTTGATAGTGTTATGTCCAATAGAGTCATTGAATGTAAAATAACAAAAGAGATATGGGATGCTTTAGAAGTAAAGTGTCAAGGTACAACTGCTATCAAGAATAACAGGAGGACAATACTTACTCAAGAATATGAGCACTTTGACTCAAGGGACAATGAGTCCCTAACTGAGATCTATGACATATTTCAGAAGTTGTTGAATGACCTATCCCTTATCAATAAATAATATGATTTGAAGGACTCAAACTTGAAGTTGGACTTTAAAGTTACATCAATCAGGGATAACTATCAACTTGACATCACACCTCTAGATGAGATCTATGGAGTTCTGAAAACTCATGAACTAGAGATGGAGCAAAGGAGCAAGAGGAAAGGATCAAAAGCTAGACCAGTTGCACTCAATGTTTAAAAGAAGCCAAAGGAGAAAATTATGAGGAAAATCTACTCCAAAGGGAAAGCCATGATTGTCAAGTCAGATACTGAATCATCAAATTTGGATGATGATTCAAATCCTGATACTGAATCAGATACTGACAGTGATCACAACAGCAATGAAGATATGGATCAAATGGCTGCCCTACTGGTTAAAAGCTTCAAGTAAATGGTCTACAGAAACTTCAAGAAAGGGAGAAGATTTTCCAGAAAAGGTTCCAGTTCCTCAAACTCTGATAAGAAGAACAAAAGAGGAAATACTGATTGGAAGGAAGCTAGATCTGGAAAACTTAACAAGTCAAAACAGAGATGTTACAACTATGATGGACTTGGACACTTTGCAGCTGACTGCAGAAAAACCAGAGCTGAGAAGAAACAAGCTTTGATCTCAAAGAAGAGAAACTGGGATGATTCATCAGATTTAGATAATGGGATCAATTATCCTCTCATGACGAATGCTAATGCTGAGGCTGACAATGCTGAATTAAAGGTACCTCAGTCTACTCTTGTATTTGATACTGATGATATCTATGAATTAAAATTATTTCTTAAGTCTCTATATGTTAGTTTTAGGGATCAAACCTTGAAGAATAATATAATCAAGAGTGAAAACTCTGTGCTAAAGAAAAGGAGTGATTACCTAGAAATTGAGTTACTTTCCATGCTAGAAATTCAAAAAGAAAGAGATAATGATGTTTATGTTAAAGAAAAAATGTTAGAAAAACATGCTTATCTAGAAAAGGAGCTAGCTAAAGAAAGAGAAGTCATTAAATTTTGGACTAACTCAGGAAAGACAACTCAGGAAATCTTAGAAAATGGCTGTTGGGGATCAAGATTAGGATATTCAGCTAGATCTAATTCTGATAAGAAAAGTGGAGAAGAAACTGAGAAAATAGAACCAATAAAAACTGATAGTCAGGTCAAATTGAACAAGGTTCAAATAAAGACCATTAAGTTTAATCCAAGTGCTAATCATGTTAAATCAATCCATAAGGAAGGTACTACCTCAGCACCTAGATCAAACTTGACTACTGAAAAGAGTGAATAAGTTCACACAAATTCAGTAAGTTCAATGACTCAGAAACAGCTTAAGCAAAAGCTGAAGGACTTACACATGAAAGACAGGAGGAAAAGGTCTAGGAAAAATAGAAATGGCAAGGTAGGTGTTAATAAGAATGGAAATTATGTGACTCCTCCTAATGCACCTAGAAAGACCTGTTCAAACTGTGGTAGCATAAATCATCTTGCTAATTCTTGCAGGAAGAATAAAGAGATAAAAGTTGTTCCTTCCAAATTAGAGTTTAGGAATAGAACAGTTAGATATAAACCACAAAATCCTTATTTTCATTGTGGCAGAGTTTGGCATTTTATTTACACATGTAAAGAGTATCACAGTTTGTATTATGATTTTTATAAACTGAAACCCTCTTTAGTTAAAGCAAAATCTGTTTCTGCATGTATAAATACTGATAGTAAGAATGTTAACATAAATTCTGATATGAAGTCATTTGTTGCATATGTTAACAAACTTAAAAAGGCCAAAAGATCCAAGCAAGTTTGGGTCCTTAAAAACACTAACTGATTCAAATTAATGATTGCAGGGTGACAGGAGGAATGCTCTAGTCTTGGACAGTGGATGCTCAAGACATATGACTGATTATAAATCCTTGTCATCAGAATTTGAGGAGAAGGCTGGCCCAAGCGTTTTTTATGGAGATGGCAACTTAGGAAAAATCTTGGGATATGGAAAAATCAAAATTGGAAATGTAGTCATTGAAAATGTAGCTCTGGTTGCAGGACTCAAGCATAATCTGATCAGTGTGAGTCAAATCTGTGACAGAGGTTACCATGCCAACTTTTATAATGAACATTGTGAAATTGTCAGTAAGTCTGATGGCAAGATCACATTGACTGGTGTGAGACATGGTAGTTTATATGAATCCAGGGTCTCCACAAGAATTGATAATTCAGAAGTTTGTCTACTGAGTGGAGCATCTGTTGAAGACAATTGGAACTGGCATAAAAGACTTTCTCACCTCAACTTCAACAATATCAATGAACTTGTGAGGAAAGATCTTGTAAGAGGATTTCCCAACGCAATATTTACTCCTGATGGCTTATGTGATTCATGCCAGAAAGCCAAACAAAGGATGATATCTTTCAAGAGTAAAACTGAATCCTCCATTCTTGAACCATATCTCTACTTTATGTTGATCTCTTTGGTCCAGTGAATGTTATGTCTATTGCCAAGAAGAGGTATGCGCTTGTGATTGTTGATGAAAATACAAGGTACAAATGGGTGTATTTTCTACACACCAAGGATGAATCTCCATCCATTCTTCTTGATCATGTGAGGGAGCTAGAAAACGGATCAACATATAAAGTTAAGATCATCAGAAGTGATAATGGAACATAATTCAATAATAGCTCTATGGAAGAGTTCTGCAAACTCAAGGGGATAAAACAAGAATTTTCTGCTCCTGGAACTCCACAACAAAATGGAGTTGTTGAAAGAAAGAATAGAACTCTGATAGAAGCTACAAGAACCATGCTAGAAGATGCAAGATTGCCTACCTACTTCTGGGCTGAGGCTGTGCAAACTGCTTGCTTTACACAAAATGTAACATTGATCAAGAAGCATGGAAAACACCATTTAAGATAGTGAAAGAAAATAAGCCAAATTTGAAATACTTTCATATATTTGGTTGTAAGTGTTTTGTTCTCAAAACTCATCCGGAGCAGCTCACCAAGTTTGACTTAAAAGATGATGAAGGAATCTTTGTGGGATATCCATTGTCTATAAAAGCCTTCAGAGCTTATAATCTGAGAACAAGAACAGTCATAAAATCTGTACATGTATCTTTTGATGACAAGAAGATAACAGGTCTAGAAGATGCAGATGACCATGACAAGCTGAGATTTGAAAATGAAGTACCTTATGCTGAACTTATAAATCATGACTCTGATTCAGTAAATCCTGATATCACTCAAAGCTCTGAGGTTCCACAGTACAGTGGAAATTCTTCTGACACGGAAGCATATGTTGAGGGGGAGCAACATGACTCAAATCCAGAGACTATTGCAAGTGATTCAACTCAAGAAATATCAGTAGAAAGATCATGAGACTCATCTTCCTCAAACTATGATGAGTCAAATGCTGATAACCATGGGAACACTGATTCAGGGGGAGCATCAGGAAACAATAGTGGTACTACTCAAGGAAATCACATAGAATTCATGGATCAAGGGGGAGGTTCTTCTTCTAGGAGTCAACTTACATCTGCAAGAACATGGTCTAAGCACACACACTTAACTTAATAATAGGAAACCCTGACTGTAACACCCCCAGATCCTGGGGTCGGGGATCCGGGTTGTCACGAGTTCCATTTCCCTTAACAACACCCAATCTTAATAAATAATCAACTACTCTGTACTTTGACCCCACAATAAACACACACACCACAAGTTATAGTCTCAGAGATGAATATCCAAAAATAATCACAAGTCGTTTTATTCCACAATTATATGCCAATACACCTTAAACAGGTTTCTGAATAAATTTACATTTCTTTGCCATTATTACAATTCATAAATATACATAATCTGATACATCAAAAGTTGAAAGCCTAGCCTATTGGTAGTTCCTACCTCAGCTATGGCGGCATCAGTGCTTATAGAAAACTGCGGAACGTCTCCTAACCTCTTGCGAATCGGAAGCTTGGTCCGGTTCATCTTGTCTATCTGATGTTGTGTGATGAAAGAAGAAAGCAAGGGTGAGCAGCAAGCCCACCAAAATAATATGTATAATGATTAACAATATATGAGCCTTCTCATAGTACTCATGAAAGTCTTGGTCAAAAGAAATGAACCAAGTTTGATATCTTAATGCGATGAAGTCGCAAAATATTCAGTATATATATATACATATATACTTTTCAAAATATTGGAAGTCCTCTTCCATGCATAATATACACAAAATCCCAGTGTATAACTGTATATATAAAAAAATATCGTTGCAAGGTGATCTCATACATCTAACCTTGTCTCAACGTTTTTCTGAAAATCTTTGACATTCATAAGACAATTATTAACTAGATATAAGTTTAAAAGATGAGGTTACCAAATACCCCAATATACTTATATCTTTCCCAATACTACTTGAACTACCACCGTTCAAGTTATAACCAGTTTCAAAAGTTCATCACATAGATGAGACTACAAGACAAGATTTGAATAGATTCAATCTTTGAAATATTATTGAATGAAATAAAGTTACGAGATACTTTATTTAGTCCCGATATATATATATCCACATATATATCTCTTTAAACATTTCCTGGAACCTCTGTTATATAAAGTATGAACAGAGTTTGAAACATCCAATGAATTTTGGAAAGGAAAAGAATTTTGGCATAAACCCGATATCTTGCTGATCAGGCAAAGATACCAATAAGTAACCTTTTCTACTGTAGATGGATGAATTCCTCACCGGTCATCACCCTGACCGCATTAGGACCTCGCGCTAGACCGTACCCCGGCCCCTCACGCGTTGATGGACTGCCACCCAGCCACTTACACAATAATAGACCGTACCCCGGCCTGTCGCTTATGCCGACTCAATCAAATGGACTTACTTCCCGAACATTGGGCAAGTAATCAAATTGTTTTCTCAAAACAGCAACCTCGTTGCGAATATAAAATACACCACAGAGCCGGATTCCCCAGGTTTTGAGCGAGTATTTAAATCCCCTTAAAAGGAAGATCTTAAATATAAAAAAAAGAGTTTTGGGATCCGCTCTGACTTTTAAAAATCATTTTGAAGACTCGAAAACACTTTAAAGAGTGTTTGGAGTAAAGCTGATTTAATGAAGTAAATCAGTCCCCAGAATATTTAGAAAATGACTGAATATTATTATTTAAATAATATTCCCATAAAGAATAATCTTTATAAAAATAATTGAAGTAGAAGTATTAAAACTTATACTTGAAACGAGTATTAAATAACCAAAGATATACTTATATGAAAGTATTATCTTTATTTGAATAATCGAAAATAAGTTTGATTATTAACACCTTATTCTTTAATAAAATAAAGAATATATTTCAGCAAATAATCGGAGTCATAGATCCTCAAATGAATATTCAAATAATATTCAATAAATAATATAAAAGAGTCATAAGCCCTCGAATGAATATTCAAATAATATTCAGATAAATAAATAAAAGAGTCATAAGCCCTCGAATGAATATTCAAATAATATTCAGATAAATAAATAAAAGAGTCATAAGCCCTCGAATGAATATTCAAATGATATTCAGATAAATTAATAAAAGAGTCATAAGCCCTCGAATGAATATTCAAATAATATTCATTAATAAAATAAAGTGAGTCATACATCCTCAATTGAATATTCATATAATATTCATTTAATATAAAGGAGTCATACGCCTTCGAATAATATTCGAAATAATATTCAATAATAAAATAAAGTTAAAGTTATCGAATAAACCTTATTCGATTTATAGTTTTGAAAACTATGACCATATATATATATAAATATATATATATATATATATCCATATCCATATATATACAAAATCTACTCGGGATCCTCGACTCCCGGTTTTAGAAAATATTTTCACCTTTGGGTCCCTATACTAAGGGTACATGCAAGTTACCGCTATCCTCTAGCATAGGTATTATCAACTGAACCAACAGATATATATTTCAAGAATATGAAACAGGCATGCATATATACCATATCACATGCTACAATATATCGCAAGAATTTGCTAAATAACCAACATGCATCTATCGCAAGATAATGCATATACAAGTGTATACATCACAACAACAGTATAACGGATAGAATACTTGCCTGAGCGACTGGGGGTTACGAATGGCTCGGGACGAGTCTGGTAACCTATAAGCAACAAGTAAGTTGGAATTAAACCAAAATCACTTGTAAATCTATACTTTAACTAACTTAGACTCTAACGCTTGTTTTGCGCTCACTGATTTGCTTAAGTCACTCGGCTCCACCATTTTTAATAATTTAACCTTTACGAGTTTTAAAGCGATTCCTTCGCGAGTGTCTTACCAACTGCCTAACACACTTACCATAAATGTTTCATACATTAATTAACCCTTTTTGGTCTTTAACCTATGTTTCAAAGTAAGGCGAGGGAAAAAGTTTCGTTCGCGAAACGCCGTTACTTGAAACGGTCGTTTCTCCTAAACCGTGCATCGGAATCGAACGAATTACATATCAAAACGAAGCTCGTAACATGAGCTATCTAAACATGGCAGTGGTCATAATCTAGCAGGGGGTTCTCGGGTCCTAATGCTATGCACAAAAACAGTCCAAAGAAAATCGGACGTTACGACGGCTATGTTTACGCGATTTCCCAATTTTTAACCATTCAAAACCAACCATAAACCAACCTCAAATCTAACATACAACCAACATCCATCCTCATCACATCATAACAACCCCAACCAATTCAATTTAATCATTTATACTTATGCCTAAGCTTAGTTTAACCATACTTAAGTTCTTTTAATTAAAACCACAACATTTACCATTCCATTTCACTACCATTCCAAATCCCAAACTCTAAATCACAACAACAAGCTACAATATCATCCTACCAATTAAAATCATCTTATAATACATAGGGATCTAGGGTTTGGAGATGGTATACCTTCCTTGAAGTGGTGGGATGAGCTAGGAAGCCTTAAGAAGCTTTGAGAAGTCTTAGGAAAGCTTGGATCTTCAAGAAAAACAAGAAAACTTCAAGTAAAAAAACTTGAAAACACTATTCATAGTCTTCTTCTTTGATTAAATGGAGAAGATTGAGAAGGAATTGATGGCTTAAACTCATGGTATAGCCCTAACTAAGCATGAAGATGATTAGGGAATTTACTCACCAATTTAGGAAGCTTGGATCTTGAATTTTTGAAAATTCTTGCCTAATGAATAGTAAAAAGCCGAGAGCTTCAAGAACAAAGCCTTGGTTGCTTTTTGATTTTTGATGAAAATGATTTTTCTTGGCTTGGTTGCTTGGTTTTTGTGCTTGTTTTAGTCAATTACCTTCTTGCCCTTGAATTTGTGTGGTTACAAAGCCACCACACCTCCTTCCTTCCCATGTCATGCTTATGTCACCTTGCACATGTCATAATGCTCCCACTTGTCCACACCTTGTGGTTTGATGATGTCACAGTCCCTGGCTTCTTGTACAAGCTTGTCTCTTGGTCACTTATTTGTTTTACGGTTCGCTTATCTTTCGTTCTTGTTTATCGTTTGAGGGATCATACCCGGGATCTTATTACTTAGGTTCCCTTAACCTTTCTCAATATATTGTATTCCTTCTATGATCCTCTCCTATAATCCTTTAATTTAAATCCTTTTTATCCCGTTACCTTATACTCAATTCTCTCCGTATCTTGTGGATTTCCGGGAAAAATCAAAGTGTTCGGAATTGGATTCTGACGATCTTTACATACACTTATATACCACATAGAGTACTAATAATATCCCATAAGATCAATAACAGAACCCCTACATAGCGTGGCATGAAAAGTTTTCTCGTTCAGCAAAAACACTATTCATAAGGGTTTCAAAATTTCTCAAAAATTGGGGTTATTACAGTCTCCCCTCCTTAAAAGGATTCCGTCCCGGAATCAGATAGAAAACAAATGGGGATACTTTCTTAGCATTACACTTTCTAACTCTCGAGTCAATTTTCTACATTGTGGTTCTACCACCAAACTGTGCCTAGTTTGATAATCCTTCTCCTAAGCACTTGTTCCTTTTCACTCTATAACCCTTTCTGGTTACTCCATATAGGTTACGTCGGGTTGCATATCTATGCGCTCATATGCCTCTATTTATCTGGCATCTGAATTACACTTCCTTAACATTGATACGTGAAACACGTTATGAACTTGCTACAGGTTCGGGGGTAGGGCTAGCTCATATGCTAACTTCCTAAACGTCTTAATATATCCAAGGGTCCAACAAATTGTAGACTTAGCTTTCCTTTCTTTCCGAACCTCATCAATCCTTTCCAAGGGATACCTATAACATTACTAGGTCCCCTATTTCATACTCTTCATCCTTTCGTGTCAAATCAACACACTTATCATGTCCATCTTGGGCTACTACCAGCCGTCCTCTGATTAGATCTATCATATCTTTGGTCCTTTGGACTACTGCGGGTCCGAGCATCTTGCGCTCTACAACTTCATCCTAACATAAGGGAGATCGACATTATCTTCCCTCAAGGATCTCATAAGGCGACATCTCGATAATGACATATGATCTATTATCGTAAGATAACTCAATCCGAATTAAGTGATCATTCCAAATTCTTTCAAGTCTATTACACAGACTCTCATCATAGCTTCTAATCATTAGAGCTCTTGCTTCTCAATACCCATTCTTTTCCAGTTCGTAATCGCTATCACCTTCCGTTCCTAATATTATACTGGTTATACTTTTGCTCGTTAGCGTTCTATAACCTTTTAATAACCACGTCAACCTTAGTATCACGAACGTGTTCCCATTCCGCATACTACCACCACTTTATTACTCCTTTTTCATTTGTTTCTATTTTCCGGAATTCGATCAATCAAATAGAAGTAAAGGAATTTGTTGAGAGATCACTATGATCACGAACACTTATCCTATTGCATAGTTAGTACAGAAGGTGGCCAGCCTTTAGTACTTGACAAGCAATTAAACAATAGATGGTATCCTACTAGGCTTCTATCACACAGATAGATAGTCATTCGGCAATACCTCCCCTTTCTGGAAGGGTTGTTCTTCTCAGATTACATGAAATGAAAAGAAGAGAAAAGAACGAACTGAAGAGAATTGTATATTCATAAAAAATTTTATTGCCATAAAATATCTGGCTTGGAATCTACCTCTGAACTATAGAGGTTTGTCATAGAAGAACAAAACATATATGTATTTATATCAACATCAAGTATTATAGCATCGCATTTCACGTGCCTAAATATTTTCGCTATCCCGTCCATCATTCTATGGACCCATGCTCTTCCTCGAGCTTATACACAATTACCTTTGAAACTCCCTCGACATCGAAAATCGAATCTGGGATCTCATTCTAGACATCATCGTTACTTGAATTCTATGCTTGCACCGCAACCTTCCTCGTATAATAATACGACTCTCTATTGATAAGAAAGAATAATAATTCACTAGGTAGATACTCTACTTAATTAGTCTATCAATGATAACTTATACACTACCACGACCCGATTAGTGGTGCTCAATCTCAACACCCATTCCAATACAACTCTCATGGTTGTAATCAGCTCATTACTCGCAGAATCATTGCTGCCTTACTATGGTCCACCACTGACCTACTGTCATCATTCACTTTCCATGAAATCTTAATATCTAACCATACGGAGTCCATATATGTCGTATCTAATTCTTCTAAGGAGTTAACATAATCACCATTCTTGATTCATGGAGTACACTCCTGATTCTGACATACATACATGACATGAAGCAGATATAATTGCAGAAGAGTTTCGCTCAAAGCAACGATAGCAGGTTAATACCATTCTAAATCATATGTAATAATCCCAATTTTTGGGAAATTTTTGAAACCCTTATGAATAGTATTTTTGCTGAATGAGAAAACTTTTCATGCCACACTATGTAGGGGTTCTGATATGGATATTCTGAGATTTTATTAGTACTTTATATGGGATATAAGTGTATGTAAAGATCGTCAGAATCCAAATCCGAACACTTTGATTTTTCCCGGAAATCCAATAGATACGGAAAGAATTGAGTATAAGGTAACAGGATAAAAAGGATTTAAATTAAAGGATTATAAGAGAGGATCATAAAAGGAATACAATATATTGAGAAAGGTTAAGGGAACCTAAGTAATAAGATCCCGGGTATGATCCCTCAAACGATAAACGAAAACGAAAAGTTAAGCGAACCGTATAACAGATCAGCGGTCATTAGGCAAACGATTAGGAAGTTAATCAAGGGGATTAGTGGGGATGATGTCATCCAACCAATAGAAAGAGGACAAGGAGGGGAGGATGACATCATGAGGATGACACAAGCATGACATGGGAAGGAAGGAGGTGTGGTTGAATGAGAACCACACAAATTCAAGGGCAACAAGGTAATTGACTAAATCAAACACAAAAACAAAGCAACCAAGCCAAGTAAAATCATTTTCATCAAAATCAAAAAGAAACCAAGGCATTGTTCTTCATGCTCTCGGCCAAAACAGAACCAGAACACTAAAACTGCTGTATCTCCTTCATTTCTCACTCAAATATTGTGTTCTATAGCTCACTGGAAAGGTATTGAGATGGCCTACAACTCTTGTTCACAAGTCTCGTCCAAATAATCATGGTAAGACCCTCATTTTTACAGTTCTTTAAATCGGACTTTTAGAAACTTCAAAGCCTAACTTTGTGTTCTTGATTTCTTTGGAAAGATCAAGCTTGTAAGAGGCTCCCTAAGGCTTCCTAGCAACTTAACACCTCCCAAGGAAGGTATAAACTTCAAACCCTAGCCTTTACTTTATTTGTTAGTAAGTTTAATGGTTGGTGTTGTGAAATGAGAAGCATGGATTGTGATTATTAGTAGTTTGGTTTGATTTGGAAGTATTTTGGTAATTGAAGCTTGATTATAGTTCATAGGTCTTGATTGTGGTTGTTTGAGTTGAAAACCTTGGAGATTATGGACTGATGTGGTATGGTTTAGGTGAAGTTTTGTTGTATTGATGGTTATGAGTTGGTTGGTGGTTAATTGGAGTAGTTTAAACATTGGTAATCGCGTAAACATAGCCGTCGTAACGTCCGATTTTCTTTGGACTGTTTTTGTGCATAACATTAGGACCCGAGAACCCCCTGCTAGATTATGACCACTGCCATGTTTAGATAGCTCATGTTACGAGCTTCGTTTTGATATGTAGTTCGTTCGATTCCGATGCACGGTTTAGGACAAATGACCGTTTCAAGTAACGGCGTTTCGCGAACGAAACTTTTCCCCTCGCCTTACTTTGAAACATAGGTTAAAGACCAAAAAGGGTTAATTAATGTATGAAACATTTATGGTAAGTGTGTTAGGCAGTTGGTAAGACACTCGCGAAGGAATCGCCTTAAAACTCATAAAGGTTAAATTATTAAAAATGGTGGAGCCGAGGGTACTCGAGTGACTTAAGAGAATCAGTAAGCGCAAAACAAGCGTTAGAGTCTAAGTTAGTTAAAGTATAGATTTACAAGTGACTTTGGTTTAATTCCAACTTACTTGTTGTTTATAGGTTACCAGACTCGTCCCGAGCCATTCGTAACCCCCAGTCGCTCAGGCAAGTTTTCTACCCGTTATAACTGTTGTTGTGATGAATATATGTATTTGCATTATCTTGCGATAGATGCATGTTGGTTAATTAGCAAATGATGTAATATATTGAAGCATGCTGATATGGTATATATATGCATGCCTGTTTCGTATTCTTGCCAAATATATCTGTTGGTTCAGTTGATAATACCTATGCTAGAGAATAGCAGTAATTTGCATATACCCTTAGTATAGGGACCCAAAGGTGAAAACATTTTCTAAAACCGGGAGTCGAGGATCCCGAGTAGATTTTATATATATATATATTTATATATATGTTTATAGTTTTCAAAACTATTAATCGAATAAGGTTTATTCGATAACTTGATTTTATTAATGAATATTATCTTGAATATTCATTCGAGGACTTATGACTCCTTTATATTATTTATTGAATATTACTTGGATATTCATTTGAGGATGTATGACTCCTTTATTTTATTTAATGAATATTATTTATAATATTCATTCGAGGGCTTATGACTCAGCTTATTTATTTATTGAATATTATTTCGAATATTCATTCGAGGGCTTATAACTCAGCTTATTTTATTTATTGAATATTATTTGAATATTTATTTGAGGATCTATGACTCTGATTATTTGCTGAGATATATTCTTTATTTTATTAAAGAATAAGGTGTCGATAATCAAACTCACTTTTGATTATTCAAATAAAGATAGTACTTTCGTATAGGTATATCTTTGGTTATTTAATATTCATTTCAAGTATAAGTTTTAAAACTTCTACTTCAATTATTTTTATAAAGATTATTCTTTATGGGAATATTATTTAAATAATAATATTCAGATATTTTCTAATATATTGGGACTGATTTACCTTGTTAAATCAGCATCACTCCAAACATTCTTAAAAATGTTTTGCGAGTCTTCAAAATGATTTTTAAAAGTTAGAGCGGATCCCAAAACTCATTTTTATATTTAAGATCCTCCTTTCGAAGGGGATTTAAATACTCGCTCAAAACCTGAGGGATCCGGCTCTGTGGTGTGTTTTATATTCGCAACAAGGTTGCTGTTTTGATAAATGAATTGATTACTTACCCAACACTCGGGAAGTAAAATTCTTGGAACAAGTTAATCCATTAACAGGCATCGCCTGGGAAATATCGGTGAGTTTTCCTTTCCAACTAGATACGACTTCTTGGTGGAGCCGTATCAACAAGTTTCTACTTGGGGAAAGGGGGAACGAGCTTTACGTTTCAGAGTCATGGATTTCATCTGAACTAGGAGTGGCGTAAGTGGTCGAGTGGCGCCGGCCCAGCCTTATTATATTGGCCCAAATGGCCTGGAAGTTCCGCTAAGGCGGTCCATTCCTTAGGAGTTCAGTGTTCGGTTGACAAGTAAATCCGACAGGTTCTCCTCTACATGTAGAAAATGGTGGGGTTGCACTACTACGACTGATCATCGTAAGTGGTCTTCCTGGCGCGGCAAACTCCCGTAATGAGTTCATCATCCAATTGGATATTTCTGCAACACTACCCAGAGCACTTCGATAGAAAGGCTACGGTTGGGCGATTGTTGAGTGTTGGCAGGGTCAAGTTTTCAAAATGATGTTTGCATCAAATGAAGTATCTCGTAACTTCATTTTATTTTGATGATATTTTAAAGATTTAATCTATTCAAATCTGGTCTTGTAGTCTCATCTATGTGATGAACCTTTGAAACTAATTATAACTTGAATGGTGGTAGTTCAAGTAGTATTTGGAAAAGATATAAGTATATTGGAGTATCTTGTAACTTCATCTTTTAAACTTATATCTAGTAAATGATTATCTTATGCATGACAAAGATTTTCAGAAAAACGTTGAGACAAGGTTAGATATATGAGATCACCTTGCAACGATATTTTTATACAGTTATACACTGGAACTCTGTGTGTATTATGCATGGAAGAGGACTTCCCATATTTTGAAAAGTATTTATGTATATATATATATACTGAATATTTTGCGACTTCATCGCATTAAGATATCAACTTGGTTCATTTCTTTTGACCAAGACTTTCATGAGTACTATGAGAAGGCTCATATATTGTTAATCATTATACATATTATTTTGGTGGGCTTGCTGCTCACCCTTGCTTTATTTCTTCATCACACAACAACAGTTAGGAAAGATGGCCAGACTCCAGCAGACCCAGCGCAAGCGCGTGGGAAGCGTCCCGCGTCTTCCCGTTGATGTTGTAGCTGCTATAGCTACAGAGGTAGATCTATTGTAGATCAGACCATCTACTTTTGAGAATCAATTATGTATAATTATAACTTGTGGCAGATAATGGCAATTAACTGTAAATTTATCAAGTAATCATTTTGGGTTGTAATAACTTTTAAATTGTGGATTCAAAGACTTGTACTTATTTAAATTTCATCTCTGAGACTATAACGGGTTGTGGTGTGTGTTAGTGTGGGGTCACAGCATAAGGTTATTTATTATTAATTAAGTGAAGTGATATTGTGGAAAGAAAGACCGTGACGACCCGGATCCCCGACCCCGGATCTGGGGGTGTTACAGAAATGGTATCAGAGCTAAGCGTTATAAACCTCAGAGATGATGGGACGTTAAGATAATAAATTCAGTAAGATAATAAGAACTCTTGCCAAGTTCATAGTCGGACTACCTAACGTAGTACTGACAGTTAAAACCCTTATGGGAACCCTTTTAAATGTAGCGATAGAAGCGTAGTTCGTTATCGTATATGGTAGCGGGACTCCGAACCCTGAAGTTGAGGAACATCAACGCGATGATGTTTTATTATTTATTGGGGATCAGATTATGGATCCGATAGAGCGTCCTAACGCGGGACCGGATGATGTTGATATTGAGGATGTAGCGGTTGAGGATGTTGTCCTAGAAGGGATAGTTGCTGAGGAGGATCCCATGGAGGATCCTGACAAGAATGAATAAAGGACCACTGAGGAATTGATGACCATGGTTAGGGCAACTACCAGAGGTAGGATTGGCCGGTCACTACCGGAGGTTCGTTCAAGTTGTAAAGATAGTAGCCCCTTTAACGCGGCTTACTCGTAAGACTGAGAAGTTCGAATGGACAGAGAAATGCGAGAACAGCTTTCAAGAACTGAAGCAGAGGTTGGTGATGGCCCCTATGCTGGCGTTGCCGGATGGAAAAAGGAGATTTTGTGATTTGTAAGTGACGCTTCGCATAAGGAATTAGGGTGCTTCTTAGCACAGCAAGATAATCGCGTCTGCGTCAAGACAATTAAGGTAATATGAAATTCGATATCCCCGCCCATGAGCTTAGGCTCGTGGCAATAGTTTTACCCTAAAGATTGGAGGCACTACTTGTATGGAGAGAAGTGCGAGAATTACCTAAGCCATAAGTGCTCTAGTACATTCTTACGTAGAAAGAGCTCAACATACGCCAGAGGAGGCGGTTAGAGCTAATCAAGAATTATGATTGGGAGATTCTTTATCATTCGGGGAAAGCCAATATGGTGGCTGATGCCCTTAGTAAAAAGGAGAGACTCAAGATGATAATGTCTTTTGGAGAGTTTATAAGAGATTTTGAGAAAATGGAAATAGTAGTGAAGGTAACCGGAGCCGGTACCGAAAAGCTGTTTGAGATAGCAATACAGCCCGAATTATTGGAAAAGATCATATTGTGCCAGAAAAAGTTATGAATGAAGGCAGAGAGCCAACAAATAGATAAGAGGTTAATACTGAGAAAGATGAGAAGGGAATAATGAGGTATTCCTATAGAATTTGGGTTCCAAATGTTCAAGAGCTTAAAGATGAGATCTTAGATGAAAGCTAGTTTGAGGAATAAGATTTAGAGCAAACCCTGAACGTGATAGTCAGGGAGGTCGCCATCAAGATAGAAGGAACCCATGACATAATGGAGTGGAAAATGAGGATTTTAAATTAAAAGATGACCCTAATTATGGGGAGTAGGATGAAACATTTCATACTAAGGAAACAAAAAGTCGAGTAAGGAAAGGACACCCGAGATGGTACCCCTATACGGCAATTCATGGACCTGTCTAAAGAGAACTTAGACTATTATCCCCAACCACCACCCTGAGGAGACAGTACGGTGAGAAATTCTTTCAAGACCTTTAAGTCGCTAAGCTCTCAGAGTTCCATGGAACAAGCTGACCCAGCCGAGGCAAGAGCCTGGCTAAAGGAAATAGAGGAATCATTTGAGATTCTAAATGATTGACGAACCACAAAGGACTGTTTTTGTCACTTACCCTCCTAAGAGAGAGGCCACCCGCTGGTGAAAGACCAAGAAAGGCACGGAGCCAGAGATTATAATAAACTGATTTAAGTTCAGTCAATTGTTTTAGGAAAGTACTTCCCAAGGTTATGGAGATAGTGTAAAAGCTTTAGAGACGGAACAAAGGCAGATGAGTATGATGAATTATGAATCTAAGTTGTAAAAGTTATCAAGATTCGTTCTGAGGACACGAATCCAGAATGACGGGATGTATGAAATCAATGTTTATGTTGTGTTGGTCCATGAAATAATGATAAGAGAAAGGAAAATAAAAAGAAACTGAAGTGGAAAGGAATATAAAGGCAATAGAGTTTGAGGAATGATAAGGGAGTTGGGTATGAGGAAACCCTAAAGACTCGTAGCAATAGACATAGAAAAGTATGTAATCGTCAGGATGAGGGTGATATACCATGAGTTAAATTGATGGTTGAAGGTATAAGAGATACATATATATTATCCCCTGTAAGTTGGGAGGATTCGAAGAAACCTTGAGATAGTTCGAAGGATAAATAATGAGACGCGGATAGACTGAGGAGACAAGAAAGTAAGAAATTAAGAAAATTGGATGAAGGAAGTGACCTTCAAGAATGTGAAGTGTAAGACTGGTGGCTTGATACCCAGGAAGGGAGACGCCAGGTATGAAAGATATCCCAACATTGAGATGACTGTTGAGATAAACAACAAAAGTAAATAAGGATTTATTAAGAAGAAGTTCACGTTGAACACGACCAATATCTTCCAGATCATCCATGTGATCATTACCAAATCAGGAAAGAAAAGCGGATAACCATTTTTATCTTTTTGAGGCCATGTGGATTGACCTTAACTTGAATAAGGATGCTATTGTGAAATTCGGTATAGACTATCGAGGTGGAAATGATTGAATAAGATACCCTTATCAGGGATATATGACTTTATTTATCCATGGAAGGATGCTTGTACCTTTTTAAAGGTGGAATTAAGGATAGAACATCGGTAACTTAAAACGAATCCTAGGGGAATGCATAAAGGTTGGCATTTCACCCTTAATAGGGATAGTATGAGTTTTGACAGTATGAATTGGAAAGGATTAAGGTAATAATAACCTTTAAGGATCAGTGGAGAAATTTTTCAGAAGTATATAGACAATGGTTCTAGTATTAGTAAATGGTATTTTGATATGCCCTGTATATAGGGAATACAGGAGGAACGATTGAAGGATAACCTTAGAGGTTTTACAAGAAGAAAGGAAATATTCGAAATTCTCAAGAATAAAAATGTTGATAAAGGAAATATGACATAATTATAATGATGCCAAGTGGGGCACGTGTTAAACCACGAGAAAGTATGGATCGAACCAGTAATGGTCGAAATTGTTCAGGGCAATTAGGACTTAAGATAAAAAATGTTCTAAGTATGATTGAGAGTCAGTCTTGCCAGTGATTAGCCTCTAAAGATTGAGGCAATAACTTATGGAAAAATGGTGATATTTTTTTTTTCTTTTCTTTCCCATCTGATTTTAAGGAAAACATCTTCACTCAAGCAGTGATCGGAAATAAGGTAGAAAATTTATTTGGAGGTGGTTAAAATGACATTGACTGTAAGGAAATTTTACTATCAGGAAAGGCCAAAGAGGTGGCCGACACTTTAAAGGTAAGTGGATAATTATAGGCGCGTGTACCAAAAGAAAACAGTGATGATGGTTAAAAATGTGAAGGTTGAATTATGGTTTGGAAGATTGACATTCCTTCTGATGACTGTGCAATACCCAACCGTAATAGTAGTTGGTAAAGGTTTAATAAGTGTAATCGCCAGGAACGGGCTATCTATCTTAGGAGGTACTATCTTGAGAATAATCCAGGACCATGTTTCAAAAAGGACTAAACGAACCTTTGAGTTAAGTCTTCTATTTAAGGCATATGACTAAGAATGGTATTAACCTGCTATCGTTGCTTTGATTGAAACTCTTCTGCACTTTTATCTGCTTCATGTCATGTATGTATGTCAGAATCAGGAGTGTACTCTATGAATCATGAATGGTGATTATGTTACCTCCTTAGAAGGATTTGATACGATATGTATGGACTCCGTATGGTTAGCTATTAAGACTTCATGGAAAATGAATGACTACAGTGGGTCAGTGGTGGACCATAGTAAGGCAGCAATGATTCTGCGAGTAGTGAGCTGATTACAACCATGAGAGTTGTATTGGAATGGGTGTTGAGATTGAGTACCCCTAATCGGGTCGTGGTAGTGTATAAGTTATCATTGATAGACTAATTAAGTAGAGTATCTACCTAGTGAATAATTATTCTTTCTTATCAATAGAGAGTCGTATTATTATACGAGGAAGGTTGCGGTGCGAGCATAGAATCCTAGTAACGGTGATATATAGAATGAGATCCCAAATTCGATTTTCGATGTCGAGGGAGTTTCAAAGGTGATTGTGTATAAGCTCGAGGAAGAGCATGGGTCCATAGAATGATGGACGGGATAGCGAAAATATTTAGGCACGTGAAATGCGATGCTATAATACTTGATATTGATATAAATACATATATGTTTTGTTCTTCTATGACAAACCTCTATAGTTCAGAGGTAGATTCCAAGCTAGATATTTTATGGCAATAAATTTTTTTTATGAATATACAATTCTCTTCAGTTCGTTCTTTTCTCTTCTTTTCATTTCATGTAAGCTGAGAAGAACAACCCTTCCAGAAGGGGAGGTATTGCCGAATGACTATCTATCTGTGTGATAGAAGCCGAGTAGGATACCAGCATTGTTTAATTGCTTGTTAAGTACTAAAGGCTGGCCACCTTCTGTACTAACTATGCGATATAACAAGTGTTCATGATCATAGTGATCTCTCAACAAATTCCTTTACTTCTATTTGATTGATCAAATTTTGGAAAATAGAAACAACTGAAAAAGGAGTAATAAAGTGGTGGTAGTATGCGGAATGGGAACACATTCGTGATACTAAGGTTGACGTGGTTATTAAAAGGTTATAGAACGCTAACGAGCAAAAGTATAACCAGTATAATATTAGGAACGGAAGGTAGTAGCGATTACGAACTGGAAAAGAATGGGTATTGAGAAGCAAAAGCTCTAATGCTAAAAGCTATAATGAGAGTCTGTGCAATAGACTTGAAAGAAATTGGAATGATCACTTAACACGGATTGAGTTTTCTTACGACAATAGATCATATGTCAGTATTGAGATATCGCCTTATGAGATCCTTGAGGGAAGACAATATCGATCTCCCTTATGTTAGGATGAAGTTGTAGAGCGCAAGATGCTCGGACCAGCAGTGGTCTAAAGGACCAAGGATATGATAGATCTAATCAGAGGACGGCTGGTAGTAGCCCAAGATGGACATGATAAGTATGTTGATTTGACACGAAAGGATAAAGAGTATGAAATAGGGGACCTAGTAATGTTATAGGTATCCCTTGGAAAAGATTGATGAGGTTCGGAAAGAAAGGAAAGCTAAGTCTACAATTTGTTGGACCCTCGGATATATTAAGACGTTTGGGAAGTTAGCATATGAGCTAGCCCTACCCCCGAACCTGTAGCAAGTTCATAACGTGTTCCACGTATCAATGTTAAGGAAGTGTAATTCGGATGCCAGACAAATAGGGGCATATGAGCGCATAGACATGCAACCAGACGTAACCTATATGGAGCAACCAGGAAGGGTATAGAGTAAAAGGGAACGAGTGCTTAGGAGAAGGGTTATCAAACTAGTAAGAGTTTGATGGTAGAACCACAATGTGGGAAAATTTACTCGAGAGTTAGAAAGTGCAATGCTAAGAGAGTATCCCTATTCATTTTCTATCAGATTCCGGGACGGAATTCTTTTAAGGAGGGGAGACTGTAATAATCCCAATTTTTGGGAAATTTTTGAAACCCTTATGAATAGTATTTTTGCTGAATGAGAAAACTTTTCATGCCACACTATGTAGGGGTTCTGATATGGATATTCTGAGATTTTATTAGTACTTTATATGGGATATAAGTGTATGTAAAGATCGTCAGAATCCAAATCCGAACACTTTGATTTTTCCCGGAAATCCAATAGATACGGAAAGAATTGAGTATAAGGTAACAGGATAAAAAGGATTTAAATTAAAGGATTATAAGAGAGGATCATAAAAGGAATACAATATATTGAGAAAGGTTAAGGGAACCTAAGTAATAAGATCCCGGGTATGATCCCTCAAACGATAAACGAAAACGAAAAGTTAAGCGAACCGTATAACAGATCAGCGGTCATTAGGCAAACGATTAGGAAGTTAATCAAGGGGATTAGTGGGGATGATGTCATCCAACCAATAGAAAGAGGACAAGGAGGGGAGGATGACATCATGAGGATGACACAAGCATGACATGGGAAGGAAGGAGGTGTGGTTGAATGAGAACCACACAAATTCAAGGGCAACAAGGTAATTGACTAAATCAAACACAAAAACAAAGCAACCAAGCCAAGTAAAATCATTTTCATCAAAATCAAAAAGAAACCAAGGCATTGTTCTTCATGCTCTCGGCCAAAACAGAACCAGAACACTAAAACTGCTGTATCTCCTTCATTTCTCACTCAAATATTGTGTTCTATAGCTCATTGGAAAGGTATTGAGATGGCCTACAACTCTTGTTCACAAGTCTCGTCCAAATAATCATGGTAAGACCCTCATTTTTACAGTTCTTTAAATCGGACTTTTAGAAACTTCAAAGCCTAACTTTGTGTTCTTGATTTCTTTGGAAAGATCAAGCTTGTAGGAGGCTCCCTAAGGCTTCCTAGCAACTTAACACCTCCCAAGGAAGGTATAAACTTCAAACCCTAGCCTTTACTTTATTTGTTAGTAAGTTTAATGGTTGGTGTTGTGAAATGAGAAGCATGGATTGTGATTATTAGTAGTTTGGTTTGATTTGGAAGTATTTTGGTAATTGAAGCTTGATTATAGTTCATAGGTCTTGATTGTGGTTGTTTGAGTTGAAAACCTTGGAGATTATGGACTGATGTGGTATGGTTTAGGTGAAGTTTTGTTGTATTGATGGTTATGAGTTGGTTGGTGGTTAATTGGAGTAGTTTAAACATTGGTAATCGCGTAAACATAGCCGTCGTAACGTCCGATTTTCTTTGGACTGTTTTTGTGCATAACATTAGGACCCGAGAACCCCCTGCTAGATTATGACCACTGCCATGTTTAGATAGCTCATGTTACGAGCTTCGTTTTGATATGTAGTTCGTTCGATTCCGATGCACGGTTTAGGAGAAATGACCGTTTCAAGTAACGGCGTTTCGCGAACGAAACTTTTCCCCTCGCCTTACTTTGAAACATAGGTTAAAGACCAAAAAGGGTTAATTAATGTATGAAACATTTATGGTAAGTGTGTTAGGCAGTTGGTAAGACACTCGCGAAGGAATCGCCTTAAAACTCGTAAAGGTTAAATTATTAAAAATGGTGGAGCCGAGGGTACTCGAGTGACTTAAGAGAATCAGTAAGCGCAAAACAAGCGTTAGAGTCTAAGTTAGTTAAAGTATAGATTTACAAGTGACTTTGGTTTAATTCCAACTTACTTTTTGTTTATAGGTTACCAGACTCGTCCCGAGCCATTCGTAACCCCCAGTCGCTCAGGCAAGTTTTCTACCCGTTATAAATGTTGTTGTGATGAATATATGTATTTGCATTATCTTGCGATAGATGCATGTTGGTTAATTAGCAAATGATGCAATATATTGAAGCATGCTGATATGGTATATATATGCATGCTTGTTTCGTATTCTTGCCAAATATATCTGTTGGTTCAGTTGATAATACCTATGCTAGAGAATAGCAGTAATTTGCATATACCCTTAGTATAGGGACCCAAAGGTGAAAACATTTTCTAAAACCGGGAGTCGAGGATCCCGAGTAGATTTTATATATATATATATTTATATATATGTTTATAGTTTTCAAAACTATTAATCGAATAAGGTTTATTCGATAACTTGATTTTATTAATGAATATTATCTTGAATATTCATTCGAGAACTTATGACTCCTTTATATTATTTATTGAATATTACTTGGATATTCATTTGAGGATGTATGACTCCTTTATTTTATTTAATGAATATTATTTATAATATTCATTCGAGGGCTTATGACTCAGCTTATTTATTTATTGAATATTATTTCGAATATTCATTCGAGGGCTTATAACTCAGCTTATTTTATTTATTGAATATTATTTGAATATTTATTTGAGGATCTATGACTCTGATTATTTGCTGAGATATATTCTTTATTTTATTAAAGAATAAGGTGTCGATAATCAAACTCACTTTTGATTATTCAAATAAAGATAGTACTTTCGTATAGGTATATCTTTGGTTATTTAATATTCATTTCAAGTATAAGTTTTAAAACTTCTACTTCAATTATTTTTATAAAGATTATTCTTTATGGGAATATTATTTAAATAATAATATTCAGATATTTTCTAATATATTGGGACTGATTTACCTTGTTAAATCAGCATCACTCCAAACATTCTTAAAAATGTTTTGCGAGTCATCAAAATGATTTTTAAAAGTTAGAGCGGATCCCAAAACTCATTTTTATATTTAAGATCCTCCTTTCGAAGGGGATTTAAATACTCGCTCAAAACCTGAGGGATCCGGCTCTGTGGTGTGTTTTATATTCGCAACAAGGTTGCTGTTTTGATAAATGAATTGATTACTTACCCAACACTCGGGAAGTAAAATTCTTGGAACAAGTTAATCCATTAACAGGCATCGCCTGGGAAATATCGGTGAGTTTTCCTTTCCAACTAGATACGACTTCTTGGTGGAGCCGTATCAACAAGTTTCTACTTGGGGAAAGGGGGAACGAGCTTTACGTTTCAGAGTCATGGATTTCATCTGAACTAGGAGTGGCGTAAGTGGTCGAGTGGCGCCGGCCCAGCCTTATTATATTGGCCCAAATGGCCTGGAAGTTCCGCTAAGGCGGTCCATTCCTTAGGAGTTCAGTGTTCGGTTGACAAGTAAATCCGACAGGTTCTCCTCTACATGTAGAAAATGGTGGGGTTGCACTACTATGACTGATCATCGTAAGTGGTCTTCCTGGCGCGGCAAACTCCCGTAATGAGTTCATCATCCAATTGGATATTTCTGCAACACTACCCAGAGCACTTCGATAGAAAGGCTACGGTTGGGCGATTGTTGAGTGTTGGCAGGGTCAAGTTTTCAAAATGATGTTTGCATCAAATGAAGTATCTCGTAACTTCATTTTATTTTGATGATATTTTAAAGATTTAATCTATTCAAATCTGGTCTTGTAGTCTCATCTATGTGATGAACCTTTGAAACTAATTATAACTTGAATGGTGGTAGTTCAAGTAGTATTTGGAAAAGATATAAGTATATTGGAGTATCTTGTAACTTCATCTTTTAAACTTATATCTAGTAAATGATTATCTTATGCATGACAAAGATTTTCAGAAAAACGTTGAGACAAGGTTAGATATATGAGATCACCTTGCAACGATATTTTTATACAGTTATACACTGGAACTCTGTGTGTATTATGCATGGAAGAGGACTTCCCATATTTTGAAAAGTATTTATGTATATATATATATATACTGAATATTTTGCGACTTCATCGCATTAAGATATCAACTTGGTTCATTTCTTTTGACCAAGACTTTCATGAGTACTATGAGAAGGCTCATATATTGTTAATCATTATACATATTATTTTGGTGGGCTTGCTGCTCACCCTTGCTTTATTTCTTCATCACACAACAACAGTTAGGAAAGATGGCCAGACTCCAGCAGACCCAGCGCAAGCGCGTGGGAAGCGTCCCGCGTCTTCCCGTTGATGTTGTAGCTGCTATAGCTACAGAGGTAGATCTATTGTAGATCAGACCATCTACTTTTGAGAATCAATTATGTATAATTATAACTTGTGGCAGATAATGGCAATTAACTGTAAATTTATCAAGTAATCATTTTGGGTTGTAATAACTTTTAAATTGTGGATTCAAAGACTTGTACTTATTTAAATTTCATCTCTGAGACTATAACGGGTTGTGGTGTGTGTTAGTGTGGGGTCACAGCATAAGGTTATTTATTATTAATTAAGTGAAGTGATATTGTGGAAAGAAAGACCGTGACGACCCGGATCCCCGACCCCGGATCTGGGGGTGTTACATCATATGCCTTAAATAGAAGACTTACTCAAAGGTTCGTCTAGTCCTTTTTGAAACATGGTCCTGGCTTATCTCAAGATAGGACCTTCTAAGATAGATAGCCCGCTCATGGCGATTACACGAATTAAACCTTTACCAGCTACTATTACGGCTGGGTATTGCACAGTCATCAGAAGGAATGTCAATCTTCCAAACCATAATACAACCTTCACAGTTTTAACCATCATCACTGTATTCTTTTGGCACAAGCGCCTATAATTATCCTCTTACCTTTAAAGTGTCGGCCACCTCTTTGGCCTTTCCTGATAGTAAAATTTCCTTACAGTCAATGTCACTTTAACCATCTCCAAATAAATTTTCTACCTTATTTCAATCACAGCTTATGTGAAAATGCTTTCCTTAAAATCTGATGAGTAAAAAAAAAATCACCATTTTTCCATAAGTTATTGCCTCAGTCTTTAGAGGTTAATCACTGTCATGACTGACTCTCAATCATAATTAGAACATCTTTTATCTTAAGTCCTAATTACCCTGAATAATTTCGACCATTACTGGTTCGATCCATACTTTCTCGTGGTTTAACACGTGCCCCACTTGGCAACATTATAATTACGTCATATTTCCTTTATCAACATTTCTATTCTTGAAAATTTTGAATATTACCTTTCTCCTTGTAAAACCTCTAAGGTTATCCTTCAATCGTTCCTCCTGTATTCCCTAGATACAGGGCATATTAAAATACCATTTACTATTACTAGAACCATTGTCTATACCTAACTTCATAATAGCATCCTTATTCAAATTGAGGTCAATCCATATGGCCTCCAAAAGATAACAATGGTCATCCACTTTTCTTTCTTGATTTGGTAATGATAACATGGATGTTCTGGAAGATATTGGTCATGTTCAACGTGAACTTCTTCTTAATAATTCCTTATTTACTTTTGTTGTTTATCTCAACAGTCATCTCAATGTTGGGATATCTTTCATATCTGGCGTCTCCCTTTCTGGGTATCATGCCATCGGTCTTACACTTTACCTTCTTGAAGGTCACTTCCTTCACCCAATTTTCTTAATTTCTTACTTTCTTGTCTCCTCAGTCTATCCGCGTCTCATTATTTATCCTTCGAATTATCTCAAGGTTTCCTCGAATCTTCCCAACTTACAGGGGATAAAATATATGTATCTCTTATACCTTCAACCATCAATTTAACTCATGGTGAATCACTCTCATCCGGACGATTACCTACTTTTCTATTTCTATTTCTACGAGTCTTTAGGGTTTCCTCATACCCAACTCCCTTATCATTCCTCAAACTCTCTTGCCTTTATATTCCTTTCTCTTATCGTTATTTCATGAACCAACACAACATAAGCATTGATTTCAAACATCCCGTCATTCTAGATTCATGTCTTCAGAATGAATCTTGATAACTTTTACAACTTAGATTCATAATTCATCATACTCGTCTGCCTTTGTTCTGGCTCTTAAGCTTTTACACTATCTCCATAACCTTGGGAAGTACTTTCCTGAAAACAATTGACTGAACTTAAATCAGTTTATTATAATCTCTTGCTCCATGCCTTCCTTGGCCTTTCACCAGCGGGTGGTCTCTTTCTTAGGAGGGTAAGTGACAAAACAGTCTTTTGTGGTTCGTCAATCATTTAAAATCTCAAATGATTCATCTATTTCCTTTAGCCAGGCTCTTGCCTCGACTGGGTCAGCTTGTTTCTTGGAACTCTGAGAGCTTAGCGACTTAAAGGTCATGAAAGAATTTCCCACCGCACTGTCTCCTCAGGGTGGTGGTTGGGGATAATAGTCTAAGTTCTCTTTAGACAGGTCCATGAATTGCCGTATAGGGGTACCATCTCGGGTCTCCTGTCCTTACTCGACTTTTGTTTCCTCAGTCTAAATATTTCTTCCTACTCCCCATAATTGGGGTCATCTTACATAATTTAAATCCTCATTTTCCACTTCATCATGTTATGGGTTCCTTTTGTCTTGGTGGCAACCTCCCTGACTATCACGTTCAGGGTTTGCTCTAACTCTTATTCCTCAAACTAGCTTTCATCTTTAAGCTCTTAAACCTTTGGAACCCAAATTCTATAGGAATACCTCATTATTCCCTTATCATCACTCTCGGTATTAATCTCATACCTATTTGTTGGCTCTCTGCCTTCATTTATCACTTTTACTGGCACAATATGTTCTTTTCCAATACTTCGGGTTGTATTGCTATCTCAAACAGCTTTTCGGTACCGGCTCCGGTTACCTTCACTACTATTTCCATTTTCTCAAAATCTCTTATAAACTCTCCAAAAGACATTATCATCTTGAGTCTCTCCTTTTTACTAAGGGCATCAGCCACCATATTGGCTTTCCCCGAATGATAAAGAATCTCCCAATCATAATTCTTGATTAGCTCTAACCGCCTCCTCTGGCGTATGTTGAGCTCTTTCTACGTAAGAATGTACTAGAGCTCCTATGGTTTGTGAATCTCACACTTCTCTCCATACAAGTAGTGCCTCAAATCTTTAGGGCAAAACTATTGCCACGAGCCCAAGCTCATGGGTGGGGATATCGAATTTTAAATTCCCTTAATTGTCTTGACGCAGACGCGATTATCTTGCTGTGCTATATAAGAAGCACCCTAATTCCTTATGCGAAGCGTCACTTACAAATCACAAAATCTCATTTTCCATCCGGCAACGCCAACATAGGGAACGTCACCAACCTTTGCTTCGGTTCTTAAAAGTTGTTCTCGCATTTCTCTGTCCATTCGAACTTCTCAGTCTTACGAGTAAGCCGCGTTAAAAGGGCTACTATCTTTACAAACTTGAACGAACCTCTGGTAGTGACCGGCCAATCCTACCTCTGGTAGTCGACCCAACCAGGGTCATCAATTCATCAGTGGTCCTTTATCCAATCTCATCAGGATCCTCCATGGGATCCTCCTCAGCAACTATCCCTTCTAGGACAATATCCTCAACCGCTACATCCTCAATATCAACATCATCCGGTCCTGCGTTAGGACGCTCTATTGGATCCACAATCTGATCTCCAATTAGTAATAAAACATCATCGCGTTGATGTTCCTCAACTTCAGGGTTCGGAGTCCCGCTACCATATACGATAACGAACTACGCTACTATCACGATATTTTTAAGGGTTCCCATAAGGGTTTTAACTTTCAGTACTACGTTAGGTAGTCCGAATATGAACTTGGCAAGAGTTCTTATTATCTTACTGAACTTATTATCTTAACGTCACATCATCTCTGAGGTTTATAACGCTTAGCTCTGATACCATTTCTGTAACACCCCCAGATCCTGGGGTCGGGGATCCGGGTTGTCACGAGTTCCATTTCCCTTAACAACACCCAATCTTAATAAATAATCAACTACTCTGTACTTTGACCCCACAATAAACACACACACCACAAGTTATAGTCTCAGAGATGAATATCCAAAAATAATCACAAGTCGTTTTATTCCACAATTATATGCCAATACACCTTAAACAGGTTTCTGAATAAATTTACATTTCTTTGCCATTATTACAATTCATAAATATACATAATCTGATACATCAAAAGTTGAAAGCCTAGCCTATTGGTAGTTCCTACCTCAGCTATGGCGGCATCAGTGCTTATAGAAAACTGCGGAACGTCTCCTAACCTCTTGCGAATCGGAAGCTTGGTCCGGTTCATCTTGTCTATCTGATGTTGTGTGATGAAAGAAGAAAGCAAGGGTGAGCAGCAAGCCCACTAAAATAATATGTATAATGATTAACAATATATGAGCCTTCTCATAGTACTCATGAAAGTCTTGGTCAAAAGAAATGAACCAAGTTTGATATCTTAATGCGATGAAGTCGCAAAATATTCAGTATATATATATACATATATACTTTTCAAAATATTGGAAGTCCTCTTCCATGCATAATATACACAAAATCCCAGTGTATAACTGTATATATAAAAAAATATCGTTGCAAGGTGATCTCATACATCTAACCTTGTCTCAACGTTTTTCTGAAAATCTTTGACATTCATAAGACAATTATTAACTAGATATAAGTTTAAAAGATGAGGTTACCAAATACCCCAATATACTTATATCTTTCCCAATACTACTTGAACTACCACCGTTCAAGTTATAACCAATTTCAAAAGTTCATCACATAGATGAGACTACAAGACAAGATTTGAATAGATTCAATCTTTGAAATATTATTGAATGAAATAAAGTTACGAGATACTTTATTTAGTCCCGATATATATATATATCCACATATATATCTCTTTAAACATTTCCTGGAACCTCTGTTATATAAAGTATGAACAGAGTTTGAAACATCCAATGAATTTTGGAAAGGAAAAGAATTTTGGCATAAACCCGATATCTTGCTGATCAGGCAAAGATACCAATAAGTAACCTTTTCTACTGTAGATGGATGAATTCCTCACCGGTCATCACCCTGGCCGCATTAGGACCTCGCGCTAGACCGTACCCCGGCCCCTCACGCGTTGATGGACTGCCACCCAGCCACTTACACAATAATAGACCGTACCCCGGCCTGTCGCTTATGCCGACTCAATCAAATGGACTTACTTCCCGAACATTGGGCAAGTAATCAAATTGTTTTCTCAAAACAGCAACCTCGTTGCGAATATAAAATACACCACAGAGCCGGATTCCCCAGGTTTTGAGCGAGTATTTAAATCCCCTTAAAAGGAAGATCTTAAATATAAAAAAAAGAGTTTTGGGATCCGCTCTGACTTTTAAAAATCATTTTGAAGACTCGAAAACACTTTAAAGAGTGTTTGGAGTAAAGCTGATTTAATGAAGTAAATCAGTCCCCAGAATATTTAGAAAATGACTGAATATTATTATTTAAATAATATTCCCATAAAGAATAATCTTTATAAAAATAATTGAAGTAGAAGTATTAAAACTTATACTTGAAACGAGTATTAAATAACCAAAGATATACTTATATGAAAGTATTATCTTTATTTGAATAATCGAAAATAAGTTTGATTATTAACACCTTATTCTTTAATAAAATAAAGAATATATTTCAGCAAATAATCGGAGTCATAGATCCTCAAATGAATATTCAAATAATATTCAATAAATAATATAAAAGAGTCATAAGCCCTCGAATGAATATTCAAATAATATTCAGATAAATAAATAAAAGAGTCATAAGCCCTCGAATGAATATTCAAATAATATTCAGATAAATAAATAAAAGAGTCATAAGCCCTCGAATGAATATTCAAATGATATTCAGATAAATTAATAAAAGAGTCATAAGCCCTCGAATGAATATTCAAATAATATTCATTAATAAAATAAAGTGAGTCATACATCCTCAATTGAATATTCATATAATATTCATTTAATATAAAGGAGTCATACGCCTTCGAATAATATTCGAAATAATATTCAATAATAAAATAAAGTTAAAGTTATCGAATAAACCTTATTCGATTTATAGTTTTGAAAACTATGACCATATATATATAAATATATATATATATATATATCCATATCCATATATATACAAAATCTACTCGGGATCCTCGACTCCCGGTTTTAGAAAATATTTTCACCTTTGGGTCCCTATACTAAGGGTACATGCAAGTTACCGCTATCCTCTAGCATAGGTATTATCAACTGAACCAACAGATATATATTTCAAGAATATGAAACAGGCATGCATATATAACATATCACATGCTACAATATATCGCAAGAATTTGCTAAATAACCAACATGCATCTATCGCAAGATAATGCATATACAAGTGTATACATCACAACAACAGTATAACGGATAGAATACTTGCCTGAGCGACTGGGGGTTACGAATGGCTCGGGACGAGTCTGGTAACCTATAAGCAACAAGTAAGTTGGAATTAAACCAAAATCACTTGTAAATCTATACTTTAACTAACTTAGACTCTAACGCTTGTTTTGCGCTCACTGATTTGCTTAAGTCACTCGGCTCCACCATTTTTAATAATTTAACCTTTACGAGTTTTAAAGCGATTCCTTCGCGAGTGTCTTACCAACTGCCTAACACACTTACCATAAATGTTTCATACATTAATTAACCCTTTTTGGTCTTTAACCTATGTTTCAAAGTAAGGCGAGGGAAAAAGTTTCGTTCGCGAAACGCCGTTACTTGAAACGGTCGTTTCTCCTAAACCGTGCATCGGAATCGAACGAATTACATATCAAAACGAAGCTCGTAACATGAGCTATCTAAACATGGCAGTGGTCATAATCTAGCAGGGGGTTCTCGGGTCCTAATGCTATGCACAAAAACAGTCCAAAGAAAATCGGACGTTACGACGGCTATGTTTACGCGATTTCCCAATTTTTAACCATTCAAAACCAACCATAAACCAACCTCAAATCCAACATACAACCAACATCCATCCTCATCACATCATAACAACCCCAACCAATTCAATTTAATCATTTATACTTATGCCTAAGCTTAGTTTAACCATACTTAAGTTCTTTTAATCAAAACCACAACATTTACCATTCCATTTCACTACCATTCCAAATCCCAAACTCTAAATCACAACAACAAGCTACAATATCATCCTACCAATTAAAATCATCTTATAATACATAGGGATCTAGGGTTTGGAGATGGTATACCTTCCTTGAAGTGGTGGGATGAGCTAGGAAGCCTTAAGAAGCTTTGAGAAGTCTTAGGAAAGCTTGGATCTTCAAGAAAAACAAGAAAACTTCAAGTAAAAAAACTTGAAAACACTATTCATAGTCTTCTTCTTTGATTAAATGGAGAAGATTGAGAAGGAATTGATGGCTTAAACTCATGGTATAGCCCTAACTAAGCATGAAGATGATTAGGGAATTTACTCACCAATTTAGGAAGCTTGGATCTTGAATTTTTGAAAATTCTTGCCTAATGAATAGTAAAAAGCCGAGAGCTTCAAGAACAAAGCCTTGGTTGCTTTTTGATTTTTGATGAAAATGATTTTTCTTGGCTTGGTTGCTTGGTTTTTGTGCTTGTTTTAGTCAATTACCTTCTTGCCCTTGAATTTGTGTGGTTACAAAGCCACCACACCTCCTTCCTTCCCATGTCATGCTTATGTCACCTTGCACATGTCATAATGCTCCCACTTGTCCACACCTTGTGGTTTGATGATGTCACAGTCCCTGGCTTCTTGTACAAGCTTGTCTCTTGGTCACTTATTTGTTTTACGGTTCGCTTATCTTTCGTTCTTGTTTATCGTTTGAGGGATCATACCCGGGATCTTATTACTTAGGTTCCCTTAACCTTTCTCAATATATTGTATTCCTTCTATGATCCTCTCCTATAATCCTTTAATTTAAATCCTTTTTATCCTGTTACCTTATACTCAATTCTCTCCGTATCTTGTGGATTTCCGGGAAAAATCAAAGTGTTCGGAATTGGATTCTGACGATCTTTACATACACTTATATACCACATAGAGTACTAATAATATCCCATAAGATCAATAATAGAACCCCTACATAGCGTGGCATGAAAAGTTTTCTCGTTCAGCAAAAACACTATTCATAAGGGTTTCAAAATTTCTCAAAAATTGGGGTTATTACACTGACAGTGGTGTAAGAAAAAGAAAAGCCACTCAGAATGAATGTCTCTACCATTGTTTTCTATCTCAAACTGAACCTAAAAAGGTTGAAGAAGCTCTACAAGATGCTGATTGCGTCACATCAATGCAAGAGGAACTCAATGAATTTGAAAGGAAAAAAGTCTGGACTCTTGTGCCAAGACCAAAGAATAAATCTGTAGTTGGCACAAAGTGGATGTTCAGAAACAAAACTGACAGTGAGGGCATTGTTACAAGGAATAAAGCAAGACCGGTTGCAAAGGGTTACTCAAAACAAGAAGACATTTATTATGATGAGACATTTACTCCAGTTGCAAGACTAGAGGCAATAAGAATCTTTCTTGCCTATGTTGCTCACAAGAAGTTCAAGGTGTTCCAAATGGATGTGAAGAGTGCATTCTTATATGGAGACTCGAAGAGGAAGTTTATGTTGAACAGCCTCCAGGTTCATTGATCCAAAGTATCCAAATCATGTCTACTTATTATATAAAGTGCTCTATGGACTGAAGCAAGCTCCAAGGGCCTGGTATAAAACATTTTCTCTATTTCTGCTAGAGAGTGGTTTCACAAAAGGTATAATTAATAAAACTCTCTTTTATAAATAGCATGGTAAGGATTTGTTATTAGTACAGATATATGTTGATGATATCATTTTTGGATCTACTAATGATAAACTCTGTAAGAGATTTGCAAAGCTAATGCAGTCCAAGTATGAAATGAGTATGATGGGAGAATTGAGTTACTTTCTGGGGTTACAAGTCAAACAGACTAATGAAGGAATCTTCATAAATCAATCCAAATACACCAGGAATTTACTCAAAAGATTTGGAATGCAAGATTGCTCAACTACATCAACTCCTATGGCCACTGCAACCAAGTTAGATTTCAATACTGGTTCTTTAGTAGATATAACTAACTACAGAGGTATGATTGACTCACTCTTATATTTGACTGCTAGTAGACCTGATATCATGTATGCTACATGTCTCTGTGCAAGGTTCCAAGCTGACCCTAGAGAACCTCATCTATTAGCCGTGAAAAGAATTCTTAAGTATCTCAAAGGCACCATGAATATGGGATTATGGTATCATATAGATTCAGACTTTAAGCTAATTGGATATTCAGATGCTGATTTTGCAGGATGCAAAATAGACAGGAAAAGCACTTCTGGAAGCTGCCAATTTCTTGGAGGCAGATTGGTTTCTTGGTATAGAAAGAAACAAAAGTCATTTTCCACTTCAACTGCAAAAGCAGAATACATTGCTGCATGAAACTGTTGTGCTCAGCTTCTATGGATGAAGAATCAGCTGCTGGATTATGGGTTAGATTATTCTTCTATTCCTATATATTGTGTTAATCAAAGTGCTATTGCAATGACAGGAAATTCAGTGCAGCATTCAATGACTAAGCACATCAGCATCAGATACCATTTCATAAGGGAACATGTGAAAGCTGGTACAGTGGAATTGGTCTTTGTTCCAAAAGATCAGCAAATAGCAGATATTTTCACCAAGCCTCTCTGTGAAGTCACATTCACAAGATTGGTGAATTAATTGGGAATGTTATCAGGACATTTCTCAAACTCTGATAATTAAGTATGCTGATATTTTTGAAGCATGGTATCTTATTATGTGTCTGTACTTGCTAGATATTGATTTTTGTGCTAAATGCTTGATGCCATGATAACATGCAAACTGTGCTAAATGATCTTATGTGAAAATTGCATGTTGAGCTACTGATTATGCTTATAGGTCTGTTATTAGTTAAACTTGTTTTGCCTAATAGTTTATGCCAGTGGTTGATAAATCCTGATACTAGTAATTAAAAATACTGATAATGGTCAAACCATGATTGACTGTTATACTTCATTGATTATTTTGAATTTATTCAAAATAAATTGTTAACAATATTTTTAATTAATTAGTGAGTGAGTGGAATATCTTTTAATTGCTTAAATGGGCTAGCTACTAATGCAAGTATCCGCTGATACTTGAGTATTTATATTGGAAATAGGAATATGAAGAGAGAGATTATTTTTTGCTTTCCTAGATACGCGTAATCGTGTATGCTTATTATGTCTAATTATTACATGGTCAATCAAAGAGTCTCTTTAGTTTCTACTTTCTTTTCTATAAATACAACCCTTCATTCTCAAAGCTTCTCATTACCTTTTCACTCACAAATTCTAAAATATTCATATTCTTCATTAAGAATTTATGGCCATCTATCCTCTTTCACATGGAGTCTACCGTCCAGTAGCAAATCCTGATTACTGGAGATTGTAATTTGACATTGGCCGACTCAGGGCAGTCTTCCACGGCTAAGATTATCATCACTCTGAGATTCCTCAGTCAGTTCTTGATCGATTGAACTCAGATGACACTGAGTCCCTTCATCTCTTTAGACTAGACGTTCAGTTTGAAGAGATGAGACGAGCTGATGTGGCTGCACAACGGCGTCTCGAGGAAGAACAACGCCACCTCGTATGACTGACATTGCAAGAGAATATTATTTCTCTTGCAGGTTCAATGTCACAAATCTTCCATCGGAGGAAAATGAAGAAGTTGGAAAAAGAAAAGAAGAAGAAGCTCGGATAGTTAGATTGTTTAGGGTTTTAATTTTAAAATTCTATGAAAATCTTGTATTCTACTTCTTAATTATTAATGAAATATTCTATCTTCTTTTGCTTTCTAAGTGATTACTTGTTTACTTTCTTATGTGTGCTTGAATGTCCTTAAATGTTAAATTCAAATCAGTACTGCGTGCTAAACATCAGATATTTTTCATAGTGCATGTGAATAAACTAATCTCTATTTAAGTTCATGTGACCACTTCAGTACAGATTGAGCACTAAAGGAAGTAACTGTTGTTAAAGAGGAAAATTAAGTAAGACTTAAATCTTAATCACTAAGAATTATAATCTTTGAGTGATGCTTACAATTCAAAATCTATTGAAACTTTCTTTTTCTGATCAAGAAAGTTGTCCACACTCAATCTCAAATTTCATATATCTTATATCTTAAATTTCTTTTTACAGCTAAAACACTTGAATTCTTTTCTCAAATGTTGCCAAAAATCAAGTGACATAATTCTTGAATTATGTTCACCACTCAGAAACAACATTTAGTTGGTTAGAGACTACTTGTTGAGGTAGATCTTAATGATACTAACAGAGACACAGAGGTTTCATCAGTTTTTAATGAAGACACTGTGATAGCTTTCAATAAACACAATCAAGTGTTAGTTCTTTTCAAGAAGAACAAGGTTTGAGATCATGGTACATGACAATAACCTGATCAAATCCTCTCCAATTCAAATGGAAATTTTCATTATTGATGAACAACAACTGTCATAACCACATTATCTACTGTGAGCCCAATTGTGAATTCACAAGGTATAAATACTGGTGTTACTTTATCAGCATTTATTTTAAATACTGATTAAGTTCTTTCAGCATTTATAGTATGCTTTCCATGATATAAATCCTGTTGACATGATTACATCTAGACCTTAGTTAAGGACTACCTCTAGTTGTATGATCACATATCATCCTTCTTTAGCCACCTCTTATTTCTATTGGACAATCTTTCTGAGCCTTTTTTCTGTGAGATGTGTGAAAAGATTGAGAGAAAAACAGAATATAAGAGAGGCAGGATCCGTCCTGGTAAAAAGAGAGGTAGATGAGAGATGTGATTTAGTAATCCTTGTGAGGAAGCTCTGACTATTAAAAGTCATGAGATGTGTGGTGTGAGGAGTAGCGAGACTACTGTAAAAGAATAGAGAGATTAAGTTTTATTTGCTACATGTTTGTAGATGCTCAGAGTACTAAAGGAACAGATATTGAACAACTGTCTGTTGAATCTCAGGAAAACACTGATGTATCAAAGGCTATTAATCTCCCTGCAAGTCTAAGTACTGATACTTTCTTGCAGCCCATGCATTCTACTATTCCACCACATGAGATAATGTCACACCCCCAACTTAACAAACAAAATATATATAACTATTACAATATTTAGAAGAAAGTAAACATAACCGAATCCAAGATCTTATAGTTTAGGGTTTGGAACAGCCCAACACTACCATCTATTACAACTGATTTTAAATTCGAGTCCTCACACAAAACTATCTCTTATTCTACCTGAGCTCGGACATACGCATCGGCGTCACATGTCTTACGTGCTGTGTGCTTGAATCTAACCATAGCTGCTAGCTGTAATATCAGGGTAAAGCAAGGAGTGAGCCAAATGCTCAACAAGTGCTAAATAATACGGTACAAAACATAAATCGAGATATATATTAAAGAATGACAATGCGAAGATATAAATAACAAGAGATGAAATTTTGGGTGATGGCATCATTTGCTTGAATCAAAACATTTTTTAAAATCATATCTTAATCAAAATCATTTTATGACGCTACGGATTACAGCTGGTAATCAGCCGCGAAGTAATCCCGAACCTCGCTGGGTTCTAAAACATTAATGGGATTTCTAGGCAACTTTTAAGCCTGCAATATAAGTGTGGAAAGGACTCGCGTCTCAGTCCAGATCCACTATTCAAAGAAAACATTTATCCCCCTTTGGGACTGAAAATCCATATTTTAATCATTTCAAAAACTGATGTCGATTTATAATAAAATCTCTTAAGTAGTAAACATTTTTATCAAGGGATTATAGATCAACTTTGAAATACTGGAAATAAGTCACAAAATCTCAGGGCCATGATCCACTAGACTTTACTCTATTAGGGTAACTAAAAGGTTTCCATTTACAAAACTTGACAAGGGGATTTAGCAAGGCTATTGGATAATATAAAAAAAATAATTAATGCCTAACTAGGCTTAAAGTAATGATTCTCGACAAGGTATAAATACTAGAACATCAAGAAGATAAGTTTCAAGAATACTAGGGGTGTCAAGATATGAAGAAATGATTTTTAGCTCAAGGTATATCAGGATTGTCGAACTTTAGGGTAAGAAAGAGGGGTATCAATCAATTATGGACAACTCTGATGAATATCTGGCTTTTAGGTATCAAGGTAAAGTTTTTATAGGGTTTCAAGCATCAGGGTGAGATATCAATACTTTAGGAATTATTAGCATGTTAATCAAGAAGATCAATCAAGTATTATAACAACTCTTTATTTTATCATGGCATTCCAATCACTTTAATATACTAACGTGATAAGACCTTTGATCTACTTGCAATACGTACTTGAGGGTTCAAGGCATTTCTATATAATTCAAAGATAGACCTAAGAATCGCATGGTTCAAGTATATCAAAATGACTCAGGATAATCGCATCAATATATATGAACTAATTGTTACACATTTGCAGTGAATACGAAAGACAGGTTGAATCACTTGCCTTGAGAAAGTCTGGTCTGGTCTGGCTGGTAGGAGCAACTAGAAGCTTCACTCAACCTTTATGGCAAGTTTACCCTCGTCTCGAGATCCTACATAAATAATAATAATCCTCATTATAATATATTCTCACCAACTTAACCTATTTACAACACAAATGGCACTTAGGCCTATATGGACGCAATTTATATTCACCTTATAAATATAATTGTACACATAGCCACATATACTCACATATCATATTTTAATACCAAATAATATCACACACACCATAATGCAACACTAGGCTTGGATGATCTCGATTCCCAACTTAAGCCACTTGGTCGCTAAACTAGACAAAGTTTCCAAATTTTCACTTCCTTACTCAATGTGCCTTTACTAAACTATCCAAAACCTATTGACCCTCACTTGGGCCTTTTACTCTACTGGCTTTATACTATCTTGCAACCATAGTGGTCAACCTAGGTCTCACTCCTAAGTGTTCTAAAACTATGTGATAAGTGAAAGTGCTCACTTAAGAAAATTTCTGATAATCTCTGGAATGCTGATTGGAAAGATAATACATATTCTATTTTCAGAACACATGCAGTTGAACATCTGGAAACAGCAGAACAGAAGATTACAAATCCTGATGTGCTGAATCAACTGAAAGCATCAACTTTGGTTGTCAGATCCTTACACACAGCTCATGAAGCAACTACTACTCAAATCAATCAGATCAAATAATCATTGATTGCTTTAAAGCTGCTTACTCATCAGGCAATTCAGAAACAAATTTCACCAATAGTTACCAGACAAATTGCAATTGAAGCCAATCAAGCTAGATTGGAAGCTCATCAAGCTCAAATGTCTGATCAACTTGTACAAGTACAGAATTCAATGGAGTTGATTCTTTCTCTACTGCTTGGCGATGTTGCCAAAAAAGGGGAGAAAATTGTTAAATCTAAATGCAAACAGCTGTCATTAATAAGTACTGATGATGAAAATCCTGATGGAGGTAATAATAGGGAACAGACGGAGAGCAAAAGTAAAAGAGGTGACGAGCTAGTTGGAGTTAATGGTTCATCAAAAGCAATCACTAGATTTTAGTCTAGACAAGGAAGAGGAAGCAAGAGGAATGAAAGAAGAGTTAAAGAATTGACTATGACTATTAAAATGAAACAATCTTCACAAGTCACAACTGTTGCTGATGAAGACCAAGGTATTCAGGAGAAAGAAGCCGGTGCTGAAGCAAGCCAATATCTTCAAACTATGAAAGTTAAAGGAAGAAAGACAACTATGTTCTACAAGAATCCAAATATTCAATTATTTGATTCTAAGGTGAGTAGAAGAATATTTGCAAAAGAAAATCCTGGAGTTGATCTTGAACAGCTAAGGCAAACGGAGGAAGACTTTAAAAATTCTATGAAGACAACAAATGCTGATATTGTTGTTGTTTCTCAAGTACTTTATGAAGATGATCCTTTTAACAGACCAACCAGAGGTATAGTCATAAGGGAAATCAGTTAGGAAAAATATGAAAGTTCTCTTAGATCACAAGCTATTGGAACTGCTAACATGAAGCTTAAAGGAAAGGAGAAGATAGAAGAAAAGTCAAGGATTTCAAAGTCTAAATCCAAAGCCGGAGTCAGTATCTAAAAATCTAAATCTTAAACTCTGATAGATTTAATCTATAGAGTAGTTTAAGCTCTTGATACCGAAGAAAATTGAATTGAAGCAGAAATCATCCTAGCTGGTCAAAGAAGAAGATTTCTGGAAGCATTCTGAGCTGAGGAAGTGGAATTAACTGAAGGGTTTTAGCACATAAATGCAACGAAAACGTAAATTTAAATCTTAAAAAAAAACGAAACCCTCCGCAGGATCCATACGAAAAATAATATTTAATTCGCAGTTCAGTATGTTTACCTTAAGAAACTTTAAGTTAATGGAAAGATGGAGGTCTTTAATAGCGATCCAAGAATGATGAACGGAAATCCCTAGCAGCTGCTCCTCAAGTGTGAAGCACTCCACCGGTATCCACCAAGAGTACAATGTGATGGAGGAGGAAGAGGTTGAGAGAATTAGTTGCCTCTCTCTTGTTCTACTTTAGAATTAGGGTTAATTATTTGGGTTGAGGCAAATAGGGTCTATAATAGTATATTTATAGGCGAAATTTTCAGCTGAAAATTTTCCATAAAATATTATTATTATTATTAACCCTTTAATTGATTATTCTTATTAACCAATTAACTAATAATTAAAACATCTTTTAATCATTAATCCCTTTTCTAAACAATTTAGAAAAATAATTCTCTCACTTGATTTAATTTCCAAAATTAAATTCTTAATTAATAATATTAAAAATTAATTAAATCTCATTTAATCAATTATTAAATCTGCTAATTAATTATTTATTTCATAAATAAATAATTACCAGCCATTATTAATTAATTTCTCCATCATTAAATCATTCTCTTTTATAGTGTGACCATGTAGGTTCAATATTAAGCCGGTAGTAGAAATAAATAATAGTAAAACTATTTTATCATTATTTATATAAATTCTCTAATTCATTAAATATGATTAATTAATAAAATAATCATATTTATTCTACATCGTGAGGGATACTTCTCAGCATATCGCGACTATCCGGATAATACGAATTCACTGCTTAGAATACCAAGAACCTATTCAGTGAGTAGTTACCGTACAATCAATTCCTTCTACCCTGCAATGTCACGATTAAATACAAGGAATGGAACTTGTGTCAAGCCTATCTTATTTAATCATTTGTTTTCCCATTCACTAGGCTTAGTTCTATTTAATGTAAATTAGAAACTCCTTTCTAATTTCATTCACTCTGGCCAGAGATTCCAGAACTAGCATAAGTGGATCAGCATTGAACATTCTCTTCCTTCACTGGAAGGGGTAGATCCTTTATTTAACATACACTATCTTCGTGTACAAATTCCTATACCCAGTAGAGCCCTTATAATTGTCCCTGGAGACTAAGAACTAAACCAAAGCATAGTTCAGTGTACACAAGATGACTATAATGACCTCAAGTCTAAGGATACTTGTACAACTATCACTATGTGAACAACTGCTGACACGTGAGTGAACTCCATCAATTGTTCAGTTGTGTGAGTCATGTTCAATGAACTTATTCTATAATAAGCACCTACATACTAGCTATAGTGTCACCACACAAATGTCTATGAGAACAGACATCCTTCATAATGAAGCAAGCATAGTATGTATCAATCTTTGCGGATTACTAATTACCAGTTAGTAATCCTATGACCAGGAAATATTTAAGTTTAGAGTTATCATCTTTTAGGTCTCATTATTATGATCTCATCATAATCCATAAAAACTTTACTCTAAACTATGGTATATCTTATTTAAACACTTAAATAGATAAAGCCCGCAATAAACCAAAACAAATCTTTTATTAATATCAATGAAATCAAAATAGATTACATATAAGTTATTCCTAAATCATCATACATAATTGGACTTAGGACACATCTCTTTCAATCTCCCACTTGTACTAAAGCCAATCACTCTGGTATCTAATACCCATCTTGTCTTTATGACGATCAAAGTGACTTTGAGAAAGTGGCTTTGTGAGTGGGTCTGCTACGTTGTTATGTGTGTCAACTCTCTTGACGTCTCCTCTTTCAATACAATACAAGAAATGTTACCGAGCTCCCACTAACCTTTTTGTAGACACATGGTTCATCTATGTTTTTGATAAAACCAAACTCTTTGATTGTCTCATCAAAATGGATGTTCCATCTACGAGAAACTTACTTTAAACCATATATGGTTCGCAGCAGCTTACACACTAGGTGTTCATTTCCCTTGGAAAGAAAACCCTATGGTTGTGTCATATACACTTCCTCTTCAAGTTTCCCATTGAGGAAGGCCGTTTTCACGTCCATTTGCCAGATCTCATAGTCGTAGTAAGCAGCAATCGCAAGCAAAATCCGAATTGATTTTAACAGGGCTACAGGAAAAAAGGTTTCATCAAAGTCAATCCCTTGCCTTTGTCTGAATCCTTTTGCCATGAGCCTGGCCTTATAGGTCTCCACCTGCCCATCTGCTCCAATCTTTCTTTTGTATACCCACTTGCACCCAATAGGCTTAACACCTTCAGGCGCCTCAACCAGAGTCCATACTTGTTTGGTATACATAGATTCCATTTCGGATTTCATAGCACTATGCCATTTCTCTGAGTCAACACTACTCATAGCCTCATTATAGGTCACAGGGTCGTCATCATTATTGATTGACAACTCATTGTCATTCTCAGTGACAAGGCCATAATACCTCTCAGGTTGGCGAGACACTCCCCCTGACCTATGAATGGGCTGTTCCACAGAAGGTTGTTCAGTCTGAACAGGTGTTTCCACTTGATCCGTAGTAGTTTGTGCTTCTTGAACTTCATCAAGTTCAATTTTGCTCCCACTGTTTCCTTCAAGGATAAACTGCTTTTCCAAGAAGGTAGCATGTCTGGAGACAAACACCCGATGATCGGTGTAAAAGTAATACCCTAAAGTCTCTTTAGGATATCCCACAAAATTACATTTTACAGATCGAGATTCCAGTATATCTGGGTCAACTTTCTTGACATAAGCTGGACATCCCCAAATTTTAACGTGTTTAAGACTCGATTTCCTTTCTTTCCATATCTCATATGGAGTTTGAGGAACAGATTTGGAAGGCACCTTATTCAGTAAATATGCTGAGGTTTCCAATGCATAACCCCATAGGAATACTGGAAGATTCGCATAGCTCATCATGGACCGAACCATGTATAACAAAGTTCGCTTTCTCCTTTCAGATACCCCATTCAACTGTGGAGTATATGGAGGAGTCCACTGGGAGACTATACCATTTTCTTTGAGATAAGCTAGAAACTCTCCATTCAAGTATTCACCACCTCGATCTGATCGAAGAGTTATAATACTATGTTTGGTTTGTTTCTCCACGTCATACTTATATTCTTTGAACTTTTCAAAGGCTTCAGACTTGTGTTTCATCAAATACACATATCTAAATCTAGATCGATAATCAATGAAAGCAATGAAGTATGAAAATCCACTCATGGCTTGCGTAGACATTGGTCCACATACATCTGTGTGTACCAATCCTAGCAAATCTGCAGCCCTCTCTCCATGTCCACTAAATGGAGATTTGGTCATTTTACCCAATAGACAAGACTCGCATGTAGGATATGATTCAAAATCAAAGGGGTCAAGTAACCCTTCCTTATGCAATGTCCGCAGTCTATTTTCACTAATATGACCAAGTCCGCAGTGCCACAAGAAAGTGAGAGTTTCATCATCCATTTTTCTTTTATTAGAATGTTCAATTTGTAATAAATTATGCTCTATGTCACATACATACAGACCATTATTTAAAATACCACTTCCATAAAGAACGTTATCTCTAAGAATTGAACATTTATTATTCTGAATAACAAACGAAAATCCAGCCAAGTCTAACATAAAATAGAAATAATATTCCTCATAATCGAGGGAACAAAATAACAATTATTTAGAACAATAGTCTTGCCCGTAGGCATATGTAAATGAAATGATCCTACAGCTTCAGCAGCAACTCTTGCTCCATTTCCCATCCGTAGAATCACCTCCTCTTCTTCAAGAGTCCTACTTCTCCTTAGTCCCTGCAACGAATTACAAATATGAGAACCACAGGCGGTATCTAATACCCAAGTAAAAATTTGACTTAGTGACATATTAACTTCGATCATGAACATACCTGAATCAGAAGCGGTAGTCTCACTACCCTTCTTCTTCTTCAATTCTGCAAGGTAAACCTTGCAGTTCCTCTTCCAGTGCCCCACCTTGTTACAGTGAAAGCAAACAACTTTGCTCTTGGGGTCTTCAGCTTTTTGTGGAACCGGCTTTTTCTCACCTACTTTCTTCTTCTTGGAAGGGTTCTTCTTCCTTTTCTTAGGATTGGAACCTTCACCAATTAGAAGAACATAACTCTTCTTAGGGGAAAAATTTGATTCTGCAGTCTTCAACATGTTGTGGAGTTCAGGCAGGCTGACATCCAGCTTATTCATGTGAAAGTTCACAACAAACTGCGAGAATGAACTCGGAAGTGATTGCAAGACCAATTCTTGGCTCAGCTCCCCATCCATGGCAAAACCAAGTTGTCCAAGATTTTCAATCAAATTGATCATCTTAAGTACATGGTCATTTACAGATGATCCCTCAGACATCCTACAACCGAACAGTTCCTTCGATATCTCATATTGAGCTGTCCTCCCTGCCACATCATACAACTCTTGTAGATGCATAAGGATAGTGTGAGTATCTATATGCTCATGTTGCTTCTGTAGCTCAATGTTCATGGAAGCTAGCATGATGCATTGGGCAACATTTGCATCATCTATCCACTTACGATACATAACATGTTCATCATTATGTGCATCGCTAGCAGGTTCAGTAGGCTTAGGTGAGTCAAGCACATATTCCAGCTTCTCAACCCTGAGAACAATTCTAAAGTTTCGAAGCCAGTCAGCAAAATTAGGACCAGTCAACTAGTATACTCCGGAGTGATAGTGCAGAAGACATAACGAATATAATAAATCTGTAAATGATGAACACATAACAACACTTAGCAAATATTCAATTTCATTTCAAGACACTATATGAATCGGGTCTTTATTCATAAGTGGCTCCCACTAGTTTATCTAATTTATACAATCCCTAAGTGAAAATTAAGCATTCATAATGCTAATGGTAATAGGGATCCTACATTCCATCACACAACCTCGGCTGTAGCACGAAACATCATGTAATGTTCAATAGGCAGACAACTCTTGTCAATTACATCTTATGTTATTCCCTAATAAAACTTTAGCCTCTTGAATAATTGAGTCACGGCTGTAGCATGACAAACTCAATATTCTAAGTCAAGTCTAACCCAACATTGCGTACAATTGAATCAGTCTCCAACGGCCCACGGCTGTAGCACGTAACGACCTTTAGATTCTAATTCAATGTACACATCTCTATGTAATAGACACGTATTTCTTATTTCGAAATCAAAGCCCTCGGCTGTAGCACGAAACGACAATGATTTAAAAATAAGAACCACTTTCTACCATGTTGGAAGGCTATAACCGACACAAGCCCGTTGTGTCATTGGCCAATTACTACATGATATTATTTAATTTTAGAGGGATTATATTATGTTACAATAATAATCATATTATAAAGAGATTCTTCCTTTTAAATTAAATATTTCAAATCAATAATCGATAATCAGATGATTCCCAGATCGGGGGGAGCATTGTCAAGAGGCTTCACTTAATACCCCTTTCTTATAGATAGAAATCTGTTTTTGACAGAATCATCCTTTCTCTCAATATTGAAAATTCATATTTAATTACGTGTTTCATAAACACAAGAATCTCATGATTGTATTTATAATATTATTGTTAAGGCAAGAAACGATTCCTATTCTAGATTTTCTAGAGCACGCCTTATATTGATTTAAGTTCACCTAAATCTATCATCGCATGGTAAACATAAGCATATATCTCATATATAAAATTAAATAAACAAGTAAATGTAAAGTGCAATAAAGTAAATGTGTTTGGTTATGGCCCCATCCTATGTGATCTTTATCAAGCTCATGATAAAGATCAAGGTCAATCTAATATGGTGATGGAAATAAATACAACTACTTATTATATAAGTCTTCTTCTTTGTTTAGACTTCTTGTAAGTCTCGTCTTCTTCTTTGTATCACCTCCATTGGATAGCCTTCTTGAGTCTTCAATTACATTACATAGATTGAAAGTAAAACTAATCTAATGAACTTACAAGAATAACTCGAGTTACATTCGAGATTTATGATTACAAAGATTGACGACATGCAAGTCGTATTTAAAACCAAAACCAAAACCATTACACTAAGGTTGAAAGGCCATAACCATCCACCATGCTCATACAACACATAAAAGCATGTCAAAACACATAATCTGATCTTAACATATCATATTATCCATGATCTAATCATAAAAAAATGACAAAAATCAGAAAAATCAGAATCAAATCAGAAAAACAAGAATCACTGTTTACGGGCAGTAAACGACGTCAAACGCCTTACAAACGAGTCGTTGATAGCTTTATCTATCAGTTTTGTTCAGACGCTCGTTTACCTATGGAATAGGGTATTTGTTTGCGTAAATCGGACACCAGACCCAAATTTCAGCAAATCTGCAGCAGCCAATTCAGAATCCGTATCTATTATGATTCTCATAATTAGAACAAACATAAATCATGTATATATCAGTATATATACAGATTATATAATCATCTTATGATTATACAACTCACATGAATATCAAAGAAGAAGATTTATGGAAGCATTCTGAGCTGAGGAAGTGGAATTAACTAAAGGGTTTTAGCACATAAACGCAACGAAAACGTAAATTTAAATCTTAAAAAAAAACGAAACCCTCCGCAGGATCCATGCGAAAAATAATATTTAATTCGTAGTTCAGTATGTTTACCTTAAGAGGCTTTACGTTAATGGAAAGATGGAGGTCTTTAATAGCAATCCAAGAACGATGAACGGAAATCCATAGCAGCTGCTCCTCAAGTGTGAAGCACTCCACCGGTATCCACCAAGAGTACAATGTGATGGAGGAGGAAGATGTTGAGAGAATTAGTTGCCTCCCTATTGTTCTACTTTAGAATTAGGGTTAATTATTTGGGTTGAGGCAAATAGGGTTTATAATAGTATATTTATAGGCAAAATTTTCAGCTGAAAATTTTCCATAAAATATTATTATTATTAACCCTTTAATTGATTATTCTTATTAACCAATTAACTAATAATTAAAACATCTTTTAATCATTAATCCCTTTTCTAAACAGTTTAGAAAAATAATTCTCTCACTTGATTTAATTTCCAAAATTAAATTCTTAATTAATAATATTAAGAATTAATTAAATCTCATTTAATCAATTATTAAATCTGCTAATTAATTATTTATTTCATAAATAAATAATTACCAGCCATTATTAATTAATTCCTCCACCATTAAATCATTCTCTTTTATGGTGTGACCCTGTAGTTTCAATATTAAGCCGGTAGTAGAAATAAATAATAATAAAACTATTTTATCATTATTTATATAAATTCTCTAATTCATTAAATATGATTAATTAATAAATTAATCATATTTATTCTATATCGTGAGGGATACTTCTCAGCATATCGCGACTATCCGGATAATACGAATTCACTACTTAGAATACCAAGAACCTATTCAGTGAGTAGTTACCATACAATCAATTCCTTCTACCCTACAATGTCACGATTAAATACAAGGTATGGAACTTGTGTCAGGCCTATCTTATTTAATCATTTGCTTTCACATTCACTATGCTTAGTTCTATTTAATGTAAATTATAAACTCCTTTCTAATTTCATTCACTCTGGCCAGAGATTCCTGAACTAGCATAAGTGGATCAGCATTGAACATTCTCTTCCTTCACTGGAAGGGGTAGATCCTTTATTGATCATACACTATCTTCGTGTACAAATTCCTATACCCAGTAGAGCCCTTATAATTGTCCCTGGAGACTAAGAACTAAACCAAAGCATAGTTCAGTGTACACAAGATGACTATGATGACCTCAAGTCTAAGGATACTTATACAACTATCACTATGTGAACAACTGCTGACACGTGAGTGAACTCCATCAGTTGTTCAGCTGTGTGAGTTATGTTCAGTGAACTTATTCTATAATAAGCATCTGCATACTAGCTATAGTGTCACCACACAAATATCTATGAGAACAGACATCCTTCATAATGAAGCAAGCATAATATGTACCGATCTTTGCGGATTACTAATTACCAGTTAGTAATCCTATGACCAGGAAATATTTAAGTTTAGAGTTATCATCTTTTAGGTCTCATTATTATGATCTCATCATAATCCATAAAAAGCTTTACTCTAAACTATGTTATATCTTATTTAAACACTTAAATAGATAAAGCCCGCAATAAAACCAAAACAAATCTTTTATTAATATCAATGAAATCAAAACATATTACATAAAAGTTATTCCTAAATCATCATACATGATTGGACTTAGGACACATCTATTTCATTAACCACTGACATCGCCCAAGTTAAAGAAGCAGTTCAGGATGAAGAGTTAAAGTCTGATATTCACTGAAGCAAGATCGAATATGCATACTTGATTCCTGTATTTAGATAGTTTTGACATCATCAATTGGAACCTGTCCATAATTCCATAATGAACAAGTTGGGGGAGATTGTTAGGAGCAATTGATGATATCAAATAGAAACTATCAGAAATTCATATCAGAACTTATATATCAACGGATGATGATGACATCAACAAATGATGATGATAGGATATCAATGGATGATGATGTCAACGGATAATGAAATCGTTATTTGTCACATCAGTTGATCTTCGAGGAGGAAAAGGAAACAGGAACTCAAGGCGGTGAAGGACTTTATCTCAGAAGCAATTGTATAGGTTTTCTTGTTATTAATATAATAGAATTCCTTATACATTGGTAGCTGTGCTCTATATAAAGCATAGATGAGGTTCATGCTATAAGCATTGCGACATTGTTATATCTTTCGAATAACCTAGCAGCTCTCAAGAATATTTGTTCATCCTTTCGAGAGAGTACATGTGTAATAAGTTTTTATTAGTTAATATAAAAACTGTTGATTTCGTTGAAACTTTGTCGATTAGATTGTATTAACTGTATTTACCCCCTCTATAGTTGATTAAGGGCCTAACATAATATTTCCCAACTAATTTATGTTTAAGAATTTAAATTAAAATCAAGGATAAGAAAGTAATAAAAAATATTAAATTGATTTATAAAATATTACATGATTGAATTTAAAATAAAATAATCGTTGGAGAATGCTTCCCCTCTTTAAATGAATATCTGAATAACATTAATTGTTCGAGTAATTAAATATAGTTGAGTGAATACGATCTTTTGAAATCGTTTTAAATATATTCGAGGTAATTTAATATTTTGCAAGGGGACATTGAGTCCCTTGGAATAAAATAATTACAGACTTTATTCATCCAAAAATATTTTCGGAATATTTTCGGGTTTTTAAATAATTATACCGACCGCTTCTCCGTCTACATATATGTCACGCTACTCGCTAGCGTTAATATTCTTATTTAAATCACCTCCAAAATATTTCCGTGTTTTCATCAACTTATACACCGCTCTATCATAGTGTTAAAATATTTTACGATATATTCATCGTAAACTTATTCAGTATTGATACGTAAAAACTCGTGTTTTACTATCATGGTAAATATGACATTTGTATGAAAATAGTAAAATAATATTCACAATACAACAGTATATAGAACAAGGTTCATGAACTTTTCTGGGTGCTTCGAGGTGGAGGGTGTTCTAGGTTCCGTCCGTAAATCTATAATCATGAACAATTATCATTCGGTTAGATTTCGTTCGTATTTATCGTCACTTTGTACATACGCGATACTTACTATTCATTTATGCGTTTACTCTCATTATTTCAATAAGTACGAGTAATTTTCAAATTCTCTTTATTTTCATAATCCTTTACGTCCGTTAATATCTTTTACATTTCGTCCCTCGGCTCCGCTCGCGATTTTTAAGGATTTCTACTCGCGCGGCCTCGGCTATGATATTTTTATAAAATTTAAAACTCCGTACTTTTACTTGAAATTATTTTGGCTGTTAATAAATTTCATTTCTTACTCTCTGTAAATATTTCATGATTTTTGAATACTTTTAAGTTGATCATTTCTATTTTTAAAGTTCGTAATTCGTAGCAGTTTTTCTCGCGTAAATCATTTTCACTAAAACGGGCCTAACTTTTGAACCGTAAATTGAAATCAAGTGATTCAAGAACCTAAACGATCCTTAAAACAAGCTCTATAATTTGCAGTTCTTAATATTCAAGAAATTATAGTTTATATATTCTGTAATTCTGCAGAAAACTTAAGTTTACGATTCGCTCATTTTATCGACATTACGCTCGCGACTCGAGTTTTGTTTTCGATCTAAATCATTAATCAACAACCAAAAATAGCCATACCATCATATTAACACTTAATCCTATCAATAACATCAAGTTCTTGAGGCCACAAAAACAACCTTAATAACTAACTAACTAACTAATCAGAAAATAATATATTAACCATAAAACTAGGTTTACAACTAAGATCCATGATTTTCTTGAAACTTAAACCTTAAAAAAAATTTGGATAAAGATTTATACCTTTATTGAAAGCTTATAAGGTGTTATTATTGATGGATGAATCTTGGGGAGGCTTGGGGGTGCTTAAGGTTCCTAAATCTTGCCATGAAAATCAAGAAATCAAGAAGTGTTACTATTTAGCACTACTCATCATCACTTTCATGGGTTTATTTACCCATCCAAACCTTAATGAAATGCTTTCAAAAATTTATCTTACCTTAGGAAGCTTAGAAATTAATTAGAGAATTTATCCATAGCTAGAAGTTGAAGATTGAATTTGTATTCTTCCTTTTAGAAGAAAAGTCGAATGGGAGCTTTGGGAGAGAGAGAAAAAAAATTGTTTCTTTATTAATTCTTGTATAAGTGAAATAATATTTATGTATATATTTGTTAGGTATGCAAATCTCATCCAATCTTGCTAGCTTGGACAATTTTTCAGAGCTAGGTTGCTATCCAAGTACCTCACTTACTATTCAGGCTACTATTTGCCTAGCTAGGTTACTATGCATCTTATATTTGTTACTATTTGGTTGTAAATCCTTGGTTACTTCCTTACTAGTTAGTTTTCCTGGTCTGCATGGATTGATACATTTCATTTATTCGCTTACGTATTCGCTTGGTCGCTTATTCATTTTTGTAATAAATTTTCGTAAGCGATTTACGGGGTAAATCCTTTCTTATATGTCCTTTACGCTTTGAAGCCTTGTACTTATGTCTTAATTTGTAGGATTTTAGATTCGTAATTGTATTGTGATTCTCGTGTTCCTCAATGGTTCGTAGATACGATCGTTTTACAAAATTCATTTTCTTCGAAAACTAATGGCATTTACATACACTCATTTGGTACGTATAATCACGATATCGACTCGAAAACTAAATTTCCCATGCAAAACTTAGTGTGGGCTAAAATGTTTTCCCTGATCGTCAGGATTACTATTCATCAAATGTTTTACAAAGTCTCAAAAATTTGAGTTATTACAGTCTTCCCCTCTAAGAAGGATTCCGTCCCAAAATCAAATAGAAAATAGGTGGGGGTATCTTTCTTTCTTTGCGTCCTCTAGTTCACGAGTTGACTCTTCAACATTCTTATTTCTCCACAAGATTCTGACCAGCTTGACAGTCTTTTTCCTCAGCACTTGTTCCTTCTAGTCCATAACTCTTACTGATTGCTCAATGTAAGTCAGGTCTGGTTGTAAGTGTGACGGCCTCAACCCCGGGGTCAGGAGTTGACGTCACCAAACACAATCACCAACAATATAAACAACAAGATTATTATTGAAATATACTAACTTGACCCCAAACCAAGATCTGATCCAGGTTCAAGTATAATTCAGGTTCTCATTAATACAAACCATTTATTCAACCTCTAATATACTCTAGCTTTATTCAACAACTCATCAGACCTCATGGCCTGATACAAACTACCTCAGAGGAGCCGGGTCCAGTAGGGGCGGGAACATGGGTCTGTCTGACTGGTCTTCTAGGCATCTGCGAGATATACATTACAATTTGCAAGGGTGAGCATAATCGCTCAGCAGCACCAACATATGAATAACAGAATAAAAGCAGTAATGTAACAATAATAGGAACAGAGCTGTAATCATGATATCAACACTTTATAATGAAAATTAGAGATAACTGGATATCACTAACTAGCATGCTTTATCAAAACGACATAACAGTGTGCTGTATAAATACTAGAGTCCAATTTTAGCATGCTTGTAACACCCCCAGATCCGGGGTCGGGGATCTGGGTCGTCACGGTCTTTCTTTCCACAATATCACTTCACTTAATTAATAATAAATAACCTTATACTGTGACCCCACACTAACACACACCACAACCCGTTATAGTCTCAGAGATGAAATTTAAATAAGTACAAGTCTTTGAATCCACAATTTAAAAGTTATTACAACCCAAAATGATTACTTGATAAATTTACAGTTAATTGCCATTATCTGCCACAAGTTATAATTATACATAATTGATTCTCAAAAGTAGATGGTCTGATCTACAATAGATCTACCTCTGCAGCTATAGCAGCTACAACATCAACGGGAAGACGCGGGACGCTTCCCACGCGCTTGCGCTGGGTCTGCTGGAGTCTGGCCATCTCTCCTAACTGTTGTTGTGTGATGAAGAAATAAAGCAAGGGTGAGCAGCAAGCCCACCAAAATAATATGTATAATGATTAATAGTATATGAGCCTACTCATAATACTCATGAAAGTCTTGGTCAAAAGAAATGAACCAAGTTTGATATCTTAATGCGATGAAGTCGCAAAATATTCAGTATATATACATATATACTTTTCAAAATATTGGAAGTCCTCTTCCATGCATAATATACACAAAGTCCCAGTGCATAACTGTATAAAAAAATATCGTTGCAAGGTGATCTTATATATCTAACCTTGTCTCAACGTTTTTCTGAAAATCTTTGTCATTCATAAGACAATTATTAATTAGATATAAGTTTAAAAGATGAGGTTACCAAATACCCCAATATACTTATATCTTTCCCAATACTACTTGAACTACCACCGTTCAAGTTATAATCAGTTTCAAAAGTTCATCACATAGATGAGACTACAAGACAAGATTTGAATAGATTCAATCTTTGAAATATTATTGAATGAAATAAAGTTACGAGATACTTTATTTAGTCCCGATATATATATATATCCACATATATATATCTCTTAAACATTTCCTGGAACCTCTGTTATGTAAAGTATGAACAGAGTTTGAAACATCCAATGAATTTTGGAAAGGAAAAGAATTTTGGCATAAATCAGATATCTTGCTGATCAGGCAAAGATACCAATAAGTAACCTTTTCTACTGTAGATGGATGAATTCCTCACCGGTCATCACCCTAGCCGCATTAGGACCTCGCGCTAGACCGTTACCCGGCCCCTCACACGTTGATGGACTGCCACCCAGCCACTTACACTTTCATAGACCGTACCCCGGCCTGTCGCTTATGCCGACTCAATTAGATGGGCTTACTTCCCGAACATTGGGCAAGTAATCAATTCATTTACCAAAACTGCAACCTCGTTGCGAATATAAAACACACCACAGAGCCGGATTCCCCAGGTTTTGAGCGAGTATTTAAATCCCCTTAAAAAGGAAGATCTTAAATATAAAAATGAGTTTTGGGATCCGCTCTAACTTTTAAAAATTATTTTGAAGACTCGAAAACACTTTAAAGAGTGTTTGGAGTAAAGCTGATTTAATGAAGTAAATCAGTCCCCATATATTAGAAAATATCTGAATATTATTATTTAAATAATATTCCCATAAAGAATAATCTTTATAAAAATAATTGAAGTAGAAGTATTAAAACTTATACTTGAAATAAACATTAAATAACCAAAGATATACTTATATGAAAGTATTATCTTTATTTGAATAATCGAAAATAAGTTTGATTATTAACACTTTATTCTCTAATGAAATAAAGAATATATTTCAGTAATAAGCGGAGTCATAATACCTCGAATGAATATTATAAATAATATTCATTAAATAAAATAAAGGAGTCATACATCCTCAAATGAATATCCAAGATAATATTCAATAAATAATATAAAGGAGTCATAAGTCCTCGAATGAATATTCAAGATAATATTCAATAAATAATATAAAGGAGTCATAAGTCCTCGAATGAATATTCAAGATAATATTCATTAATAAAATAAAGTTATCGAATAAACCTTATTCGATTAATAGTTTTGAAAACTATAACCATATATATATATATACATATATATATATATATAAAATCTACTCGGGATCCTCGACTCCCGGTTTTAGAAAATGTTTTCACCTTTGGGTCCCTATACCAAGGGTATATGCAAATTACCGTTATTCTCTAGCATAGGTATTAACAACTGAATCAACAGATATATATGAAAAGAATACGAAACAGGCATGCATATATACCATATCACATGCTACAATATATCGCAAGAATTTGCTAATAACAAATATGCATTTATCGCAAGGTCATGCATATACACATATACATCACAACAACAGTTATAACGGGTAGAAAACTTGCCTGAGCGACTTGGGGTGATAAAAGGCTCGGGACGAGTCTGGTAACCTATAAACAACAAGTAAGTTGGAATTAAACCAAAATCACTTGTAAATCTATACTTTAACTAATTTAGATTCTAACGCTTGTTTTGCGCTCACTGATTCGCTTAAGTCACTCGGGTACCCTCGGCTCCACCATTTTTAATAATTTAACCTTTACGAGTTTTAAAGCGATTCCTTCGCGAGTGTCTTACCAACTTCCTAACACACTTACCATAAATGTTTCATACATTAATTAACCCTTTTTGGTCCTTGACCTATGTTTCAAAGTAAGGCGAGGGGAAAAGTTTCGTTCGCGAAACGCCGTTACTTGAAACGGTCGTTTCTCCTAAACCGTGCATCGGAATCGAACGAACTACATATCAAAACGAAGCTCGTAACATGAGCTATCTAAACATGGCAGTGGTCATAATCTAGCAGGGGGTTCTCGGGTCCTAATGCTATGCACAAAAACAGTCCAAAGAAAATCGGACGTTACGACGGCTATGTTTACGCGATTTCCAATATTTTAAACCATTCAAACCCATTCCAAATCAACCTCAAATCCAACATACAACCAACATCCATCCTCATCACATCATAACAACCCCAACCAATTTAATTTAATCATTCATACTTATGCCTAAGCTTAACTTTAATCATACTTAAGTTCTTTTAATCAAAACAACAACATTTACCATTCCATTTCAATACCAATTCAATCCCAAACTCTAAATCACCAACATTAAGCTACCATATCACCCTACTAATCAAAATCATCTTATAATACATAGGAATCTAGGGTTTGGAGATGGTATACCTTCCTTGAAGTGGTGGGAGGAGCTAGGAAGCCTTAAGAAGCTTTGAGAAGTCTTAGGAATGCTTGGATCTTCAAGGAAAACAAGAAAAACTTCAAGTTAAAAACTTGAAAACACTATTCATTGTCTTCTTCTTTGATTAAATGAAGAAGATTGAGAAGGAATTGATGGCTTAAACTCATGATATAGCCCTAACTAAGTATGAAGATGATTAGGGAATTAACTCACCAATTTAGGAGGCTTGGATCTTGAGTTTTTGAATTCTTGCCCATTTGCAATAGTAAAAAGCCGAGAGCATGATGAACCATGCCTTGGTTTCTTTTTGATTTTGATGAAAATGATTTTTACTTGGCTTGGTTGGCTTGTTTTTGTGTTTGATTTAGTTAATTACCTTGTTGCCCTTGAATTTGTGTGGTTAAAAAGCCACCACACCTCCTTCCTTCCCATGTCATGCTTGTGTCACCTTGCACATGTCATAATGCTCCCACTTGTCCACACCTTGTGGTTTGATGATGTCACAATCCCTGGCTTCTTGTACAAGCTTGTCTCTTGGTCACTTATTTGTTTTACGGTTCGCTTATCTTTCGTTCTCGTTTATCGTTTGAGGGATCATACCCGGGATCTTATTACTTAGGTTCCCTTAACCTTTCTCAATATATTGTATTCCTTCTACGATCCTCTCTTATAATCCTTTAATTTAAATCCTTTTTATCCTGTTACCTTATACTCAATTCTCTCCGTATCTTGTGGATTTCCGGGAAAAATCAAAGTGTTCGGAATTGGATTCTGACGATCTTTACATACACTTATATACCACATAGAGTACTAATAATATCCCATAAGATCAATAACAGAACCCCTACATAGCGTGGCATGAAAAGTTTTCTCGTTCAGCAAAAACACTATTCATAAGGGTTTCAAAATTTCTCAAAAATTGGGGTTATTACAGTCTCCCCTCCTTAAAAGGATTCCGTCCCGGAATCAGATAGAAAACAAATGGGGATACTTTCTTAGCATTACACTTTCTAACTCTCGAGTCAATTTTCCCACATTGTGGTTCTACCACCAAACTCTGCCTAGTTTGATAATCCTTCTCCTAAGCACTTGTTCCTTTTCACTCTATAACCCTTCCTGGTTGCTCCATATAGGTTACGTCGGGTTGCATATCTATACGCTCATATGCCTCTATTTATCTGGCATCTGAATTACACTTCCTTAACATTGATACGTGAAACACGTTACGACCTGCTACATGTTCGGGGTTAGGGCTAGCTCATATGCTAACTTCCCAAACGTCTTAATATATCCAAGGGTCCAACAAATTGTAGACTTAGCTTTCCTTTCTTTCCGAACCTCATCAATCCTTTCCAAGGGATACCTATAACATTACTAGGTCCCCTATTTCATACTCTTTATCCTTTCGTGTCAAATCAACATACTTATCATGTCCATCTTGGGCTACTACTAGCCGTCCTCTAATTAGATCTATCATATCCTTGGTCCTTTGGACTACTGCGGGTCCGAGCATCTTGCGCTCTACAACTTCATCCTAACATAAGGGAGATCGACATTGTCTTCCCTCAAGGATCTCATAAGGCGACATCTCGATAATGACATATGATCTATTGTCGTAAGATAACTCAATCCGAATTAAGTGATCATTCCAAATTCTTTCAAGTCTATTGCACAGACTCTCATTATTGCTTTTAGCATTAGAGCTTCTGCTTCTCAATACCCATTCTTTTCCAGTTCGTAATCGCTACTACCTTCCGTTCCTAATATTATACTGGTTATACTTTTGCTCGTTAGCGTTCTATAACCTTTTAATAACCACGTCAACCTTAGTATCACGAATGTGTTCCCATTCCGCATACTACCACCACTTTATTACTCCTTTTTCAGTTGTTTCTATTTTCCAAAATTTGATCAATCAAATAGAAGTAAAGGAATTTGTTGAGAGATCACTATGATCATGAACACTTGTTATATCGCATAGTTAGTACAGAAGGTGGCCAGCCTTTAGTACTTGACAAGTAATTAAACAATAGCTGGTATCCTACTCGGCTTCTATCACACAGATAGATAGTCATTCGGAAATACCTCCCCTTCTGGAAGGGTTGTTCTTCTCAGCTTACATGAAATGAAAGGAAGAGAAAAGAACGAATTGAAGAGAATTGTATATTCATAAAAAAATTTTATTGCCATAAAATATCTGGCTTGGAATCTACCTCTGAACTATAGAGGTTTGTCATAGAAGAACAAAACATATATGTATTTATATCAACATCAAGTATTATAGCATCGCAGTTCACGTGCCTAAATATTTTCGCTATCCCGTCCATCATTCTATGGACCCATGCTCTTCCTCGAGCTTATACACAATTACCTTTGAAACTCCCTCGACATCGAAAATCGAATCTGGGATCTCATTCTAGACATCATCGTTACTTGAATTCTATGCTTGCACCGCAACCTTCCTCGTATAATAATACGACTCTCTATTGATAAGAAAGAATAATAATTCACTAGGTAGATACTCTACTTAATTAGTCTATCAATGATAACTTATACACTACCACGACCCGATTAGTGGTACTCAATCTCAACACCCATTCCAATACAACTCTCACGGTTGTAATCAGCTCATTACTCGCAGAATCATTACTGCCTTACTATGGTCCACCACTGACCTACTGTAGTCATTCATTTTCCATGAAGTCTTAATAGCTAACCATACAGAGTCCATACATCTCGTATCAAATCCTTCTAAGGAGGTAACATAATCACCCTTCCTGATTCATGAAGAACACTCCTGATCCTGACATACATACATGACATGAAGCAGATAAAAGTGCAGAAGAGTTTCAATCAAAGCAACGATAGCAGGTTAATACCATTCTTAATCATACGCCCTAAATAGAAGAATTAACTCAAGGGTTCATCTAGTCCTTTTTGAAACATGGTTCTGGCTTATCTCAAGATAGTATCTTCTGAGATAGATAGCCCGCTCATGGCGATTACACGAATTAAACCTTTACTAACTACTATTACGGTTGGGTATTGCACAGTCATCAGAAGGAATGTCAATCTTCCAAACCATAATACAACCTTCACAGTTTTAACCATCATCACTGTATTCCTCTGGCACAAGCGCCTATAATTATCCTCTTACCTTTAAAGTGTCGGCCACCTCTTTGGCCTTTCCTGATATTAAAATTTCCTTATAGTCAATGCCATTTTAACCACCTCCAAATAAATTTTTTACCTTATTTCAATCACTGCTTTTGTGAAGATGTATTCCTTAAAATCTGATGAGTAAAAAAAAAATCACCATTTTTCCATAAGTTATTGCCTCAGTTTTTAGAGGTTAATCACTGTCACGACTGACTCTCAATCATACTTAGAACATCTTTTATCTTAAGTCCTAATTGCCCTGAATAATTTCGACCATTACTGGTTCGATCCATACCTTCTCGTGGTTTAACACGTGCCTCACTTGGCATCAATATAATTACGTCATATTTCCTTTATCAACATTTCTATTCTTGAAAATTTTGAATATTACCTTTCTCCTTGTAAAACCTCTAGGGTTATCCTTGAATCGTTCCTCGTGTATTCCTTAGATACAGGGCATATCAAAATACCATTTACTAATACTAGAACCATTGTCTATATACTTCTGAAAAATTTCTCCACTGATCCTTAAAGGTTATTATTACCTTAATCCTTTCCAATTCATACTGTCAAAACTCATACTATCCCTATTAAGGATGAAATGCCAACCTGTATGCATTCCCCTAGGATTCATTTTAAGTTAACAATGTTCTATCCTTAATTCCACCTTTAAAAAGGTACATGCATCCTTCCATGGATAAATCAATTCATATATCCTTGATAGATTATCTTATTCATCATTCCCACCTCGATAGTCTATACCAAATTTCACAATAGCATCCTTATTCAAGTTAAGGTCAATCCACATGGCCTCCAAAAGATAAAAATGGTTATCCGCTTTTCTTTCCTGATTTGGTAATGATCACATGGATGATCTGGAAGATATTGGTCGTGTTCAACGTGAACTTCTTCTTAATAAATCCTTATTTACTTTTGTTGTTTATCTCAACAGTCATCTCAATATTGGGATATCCTTCATACCTGGCGTCTCCCTTCCTGGGTATCAAGCCACCGGTCTTACACTTCACATTCTTGAAGGTCACTTCCTTCATCCAATTTTCTTAATTTCTTACTTTCTTGTCTCCTCAGTCTATCCGCGTCTCATTATTTATCCTTCGAACTATCTCAAGGTTTCTTCGAATCCTCCCAACTTATAGGGGATAATATATATGTATCTCTTATGCCCTCAACCATCAATTTTAACTCATGGTGAATCACCCTCATCCTGACGATTACATACTTTTCTATGTCTATTGCTACGAGTCTTTAGGGTTTCCTCATACCCAACTCCCTTATCATACCTCAAACTCTATTGCCTTTATATTCCTTTCCACTTCAGTTTCTTTTTATTTTCCTTTCTCTTATCATTATTTCATGAACTAACACAACATAAGTATTGATTCCAAACATCCCGTCATTCTGGATTCGTGTCCTCAGAACGAATCTTGATAACTTTTACAACTTAGATTCATAATTCATCATACTCATCCACTTTTGTTCTAGCTCCAAAGCTTTTACACTATCTCCTTATCTTTCGGAATTACTTTCCCGAAAACAATTGACTGAACTTAAATCAGTTTATTTTAACCTCTGGCTCCGTGCCTTTCTTGGTCTTTCACAAACGGGTGGTCTCTCTCTTAGGAGGGTAAGTGACAAAAACAGTCCTTTTGAGATTCGTCAATCATTTAGAATCTCAAATGATTCCCATATTTCCTTTAGCCAGGCTCTTGCCTCGATTGGGCCAGCTTGTTCCTTGGAACTCTGAGAGCTTAGCGACTTAGAGGTCCTGAAAGAATTTCACACCACATTATTTCCTCAAGGTGGTGGTTGGGAATAAAATATAAGTTCTGTTTAGACAGGTTCATGAATTTCCGTATAGGAGTACCGTCTCGGGTCTCCTTATCTCGCTCGACTTTCTGTTTCCTTAGTATGAGATGTTTCATCCTTCTCCCATACTTGGGGTTATCTTATACATTTTAAATCCTCATTTTCCACTTCATTATGTTATGGGTTCTTTCTATCTTGATGGCGACCTCCCTGACTATCACGTTCAGGTTTTGCTCTAAATCATATTCCTCAAACTAGCTTTCATTTAAGATCTCATCTTTAAGCTCTTAAACATTTGGAACCCAAATTCTATAGGAATACCTCATTATTCCCTTATCATCTCTCTCGGTATTAATCTCATATCTATTTGTTGGCTCTCTGCCTTCATTCATCACTTTTTCTGGCATAATATGTTCTTTTCCAATAATTCGGTTTGTCTTGCAATCTCAAACAGCTTTTCGGTACCGGCTCCGGTTACCTTCACTTCTATTTCCATTTTCTCAAAATCTCTTATAAACTCTCTCAAAGACATTATCATCTTGAGTCTCTCCTTTTTACTAAGGGCATCAGCCACCACATTGGCTTTCCCCGAATGATAAAGAATCTCCCAATCATAATTCTTGATTAGCTCTAACCGCCTCCTCTGGCGTATGTTGAGCTCTTTCTACGTAAGAATGTACTAGAGCACTCATGGCTTAGGTAATTCTCGTACTTCTCTCCATACAAGTAGTGCCTCCAATATTTAGGGTAAAACTATTGCCACGAGCCTAAGCTCATGGGCGGGGATATCGAATTTCATATTACCTTAATTGTCTTGACGCAGACGCGATTATCTCGCTGTGCTAAGAAGCACCCTAATTCCTTATGCGAAGCGTCACTTACAAATCACAAAATCTCCTTTTTCCATCCGGTAATGCCAACATAGGGGCCATCACCAATCTTTGCTTCAGTTCTTGAAAGTTGTTCTCGTATTTCTCTGTCCATTCGAACTTCTCAGTCTTACGAGTAAGCCGCGTTAAAGGGGCTACTATCTTTACAAACTTGAACGAACCTCCGGTAGTGACCGGCCAATCCTACCTCTGGGAGTTGCCATAACCATGGTCATCAATTCATCAGTGGTCCTTTATTCATTCTTGTCAGGATCCTCCACGAGATCCTCCTCAGTAACAATCCCATCTAGGACAACATCCTCAACCGCTACATCCTCAATATCAACATCATCCGGTCCTGCATTAGGACACTCTATCGGATCCACAATCCAATCTCCAATTAGTAATAAAACATCATCGCGCTGTTGCTCCTCAACCTCAGGGTTCGGTGTCCCGCTACCATATACGATAACGAACTACGCTTCTATCACGATATTTATAAGGGTTCCCATAAGGGTTTTAACTGTCAGTACTATGTTAGGTAGCCCGACTATGAACTTGGCAAGAGTTCTTATTATCTTAGTGAACTTATTATCTTAACGTCACATCATCTCTGAGGTTTATAACGCTTAGCTCTGATACCATTTCTGTAACACCCCCAGATCCGGGGTCGGGGATCCGGGTCGTCACGGTCTTTCTTTCCACAATATCACTTCACTTAATTAATAATAAATAACCTTATGCTGTGACCCCACACTAACACACACCACAACCCGTTATAGTCTCAGAGATGAAATTTAAATAAGTACAAGTCTTTGAATCCACAATTTAAAAGTTATTACAACCCAAAATGATTACTTGATAAATTTACAGTTAATTGCCATTATCTGCCACAAGTTATAATTATACATAACTGATTCTCAAAAGTAGATGGTCTGATCTACAATAGATCTACCTCTGCAGCTATAGCAGCTACAACATCAACGGGAAGACGCGGGACGCTTCCCACGCGCTTGCGCTGGGTCTGCTGGAGTCTGGCCATCTCTCCTAACTGTTGTTGTGTGATGAAGAAATAAAGCAAGGGTGAGCAGCAATCCCACCAAAATAATATGTATAATGATTAATAGTATATGAGCCTACTCATAATACTCATGAAAGTCTTGGTCAAAAGAAATGAACCAAGTTTGATATCTTAATGCGATGAAGTCGCAAAATATTCAGTATGTATACATATATACTTTTCAAAATATTGGAAGTCCTCTTCCATGCATAATATACACAAAGTCCCAGTGCATAACTGTATAAAAAAATATCGTTGCAAGGTGATCTCATATATCTAACCTTGTCTCAACGTTTTTCTGAAAATCTTTGTCATTCATAAGACAATTATTAATTAGATATAAGTTTAAAAGATGAGGTTACCAAATACCCCAATATACTTATATCTTTCCCAATACTACTTGAACTACCACCGTTCAAGTTATAATCAGTTTCAAAAGTTCATCACATAGATGAGACTACAAGACAAGATTTGAATAGATTCAATCTTTGAAATATTATTGAATGAAATAAAGTTACGAGATACTTTATTTAGTCCCGATATATATATATATCCACATATATATATCTCTTAAACATTTCCTGGAACCTCTGTTATGTAAAGTATGAACAGAGTTTGAAACATCCAATGAATTTTGGAAAGGAAAAGAATTTTGGCATAAACCAGATATCTTGCTGATCAGGCAAAGATACCAATAAGTAACCTTTTCTACTGTAGATGGATGAATTCCTCACCGGTCATCACCCTGGCCGCATTAGGACCTCGCGCTAGACCGTTACCCAGCCCCTCACGCGTTGATGGACTGCCACCCAGCCACTTACACTTTCATAGACCGTACCCCGGCCTGTCGCTTATGCCGACTCAATTAGATGGGCTTACTTCCCGAACATTGGGCAAGTAATCAATTCATTTACCAAAACTGCAACCTCGTTGCGAATATAAAACACACCACAGAGCCGGATTCCCCAGGTTTTGAGCGAGTATTTAAATCCCCTTAAAAAGGAAGATCTTAAATATAAAAATGAGTTTTGGGATCCGCTCTAACTTTTAAAAATCATTTTGAAGACTCGAAAACACTTTAAAGAGTGTTTGGAGTAAAGCTGATTTAATGAAGTAAATCAGTCCCCATATATTAGAAAATATCTGAATATTATTATTTAAATAATATTCCCATAAAGAATAATCTTTATAAAAATAATTGAAGTAGAAGTATTAAAACTTATACTTGAAATAAACATTAAATAACCAAAGATATACTTATATGAAAGTATTATCTTTATTTGAATAATCGAAAATAAGTTTGATTATTAACACTTTATTCTCTAATGAAATAAAGAATATATTTCAGTAATAAGCGGAGTCATAATACCTCGAATGAATATTATAAATAATATTCATTAAATAAAATAAAGGAGTCATACATCCTCAAATGAATATCCAAGATAATATTCAATAAATAATATAAAGGAGTCATAAGTCTTCGAATGAATATTCAAGATAATATTCAATAAATAATATAAAGGAGTCATAAGTCCTCGAATGAATATTCAAGATAATATTCAATAAATAATATAAAGGAGTCATAAGTCCTCGAATGAATATTCAAGATGATATTCATTAATAAAATAAAGTTATCGAATAAACCTTATTCGATTAATAGTTTTGAAAACTATAACCATATATATATATAAAAATATATATATATATAAAATCTACTCGGGATCCTCAACTCCTGGTTTTAGAAAATGTTTTCACCTTTGGGTCCCTATACCAAGGGTATATGCAAATTACCGTTATTCTCTAGCATAGGTATTAACAACTGAATCAACAGATATATATAAAAAGAATACGAAACAGGCATGCATATATACAATATCACATGCTACAATATATCGCAAGAATTTGCTAATAACAAATATGCATTTATCGCAAGGTCATGCATATACACATATACATCACAACAACAGTTATAACGGGTAGAAAACTTGCCTGAGCGACTTGGGGTGATAAAAGGCTCGGGACGAGTCTGGTAACCTATAAACAAAAAGTAAGTTGGAATTAAACCAAAATCACTTGTAAATCTATACTTTAACTAACTTAGATTCTAACGCTTGTTTTGCGCTCACTGATTCGCTTAAGTCACTCGGGTACCCTCGGCACCACCATTTTTAATAATTTAACCTTTACGAGTTTTAAAGCGATTCCTTCGCGAGTGTCTTACCAACTGCCTAACACACTTACCATAAATGTTTCATACATTAATTAACCCTTTTTGGTCCTTGACCTATGTTTCAAAGTAAGACGAGGGGAAAAGTTTCGTTCGCGAAACGCCGTTACTTGAAACGGTCGTTTCTCCTAAACCGTGCATCGGAATCGAACGAACTACATATCAAAACGAAGCTCGTAACATGAGCTATCTAAACATGGCAGTGGTCAAAATCTAGCAGGGGGTTCTCGGGTCCTAATGCTATGAACAAAAACAGTCCAAAGAAAATCGGATGTTACGACGGCTATGTTTACGCGATTTCCAATATTTTAAACCATTCAAACCCATTCCAAATCAACCTCAAATCCAACATACAACCAACATCCATCCTCATCACATCATAACAACCCCAACCAATTCAATTTAATCATTCATACTTATGCCTAAGCTTAAATTTAATCATACTTAAGTTCTTTTAATCAAAACAACAACATTTACCATTCCATTTCAATACCAATTCAATCCCAAACTCTAAATCACCAACATTAAGCTACCATATCACTCTACTAATCAAAATCATCTTATAATACATAGGAATCTAGGGTTTGGAGATGGTATACCTTCCTTGAAGTGGTGGGAGGAGCTAGGAAGCCTTAAGAAGCTTTGAGAAGTCTTAGGAATGCTTGGATCTTCAAGGAAAACAAGAAAAACTTCAAGTTAAAAACTTGAAAACACTATTCATTGTCTTCTTCTTTGATTAAATGAAGAAGATTGAGAAGGAATTGATGGCTTAAACTCATGATATAGCCCTAACTAAGCATGAAGATGATTAGGGAATTAACTCACCAATTTAGGAGGCTTGGATCTTGAGTTTTTGAATTCTTGCCCATTTGCAATAGTAAAAAGCCGAGAGCATGATGAACCATGCCTTGGTTTCTTTTTGATTTTGATGAAAATGATTTTTACTTGGCTTGGTTGGCTTGTTTTTGTGTTTGATTTAGTTAATTACCTTGTTGCCCTTGAATTTGTGTGGTTAAAAAGCCACCACACCTCCTTCCTTCCCATGTCATGCTTGTGTCATCTTGCACATGTCATAATGCTCCCACTTGTCCACACCTTGTGGTTTGATGATGTCACAATCCCTGGCTTCTTGTACAAGCTTGTCTCTTGGTCACTTATTTGTTTTACGGTTCACTTATCTTTCGTTCTCGTTTATCGTTTGAGGGATCATACTCGGGATCTTATTACTTAGGTTCCCTTAACCTTTCTCAATATATTGTATTCCTTCTATGATCCTCTCTTATAATCCTTTAATTTAAATCCTTTTTATCCTGTTACCTTATACTCAATTCTCTCCGTATCTTGTGGATTTCCGGGAAAAATCAAAGTGTTCGGAATTGGATTCTGACGATCTTTACATACACTTATATACCACATAGAGTACTAATAATATCCCATAAGATCAATAACAGAACCCCTACATAGCGTGGCATGAAAAGTTTTCTCGTTCAGCAAAAACACTATTCATAAAAGTTTCAAAATTTCTCAAAAATTGGGGTTATTACAATGCTAATCACATTTATAAAACTGCTGTATCAACTACTCATGCCCTTACGGGAATCACAAATCCAAATCAGATACGTAGCGGATATGTGAAGACAGCTGATCAGGCTATCAACACCAGACGACTCCAACTGCCACCCCCGTTTACCTGTTCTGGAACTCAGAGACTAGCTAGGTCTCTGACCTGCTGGACTAATCGGTTATACAGTGCGCACAACCGAATTAGCCTCTTACGCCACCTCAATAGGCCTACTCTGGCCCCAACGTATCCCATATCTGATCGTTTTATCCAGTTTTCAAAATCACTTGTACCTATCTCTTTTCAAAAATCAATTCTGTCACAACACACTATTCACAACTCCTTTTCATTTTAATCACGTTTAGAGATAGGTGTTTTCAGAAGTTACTTTTCCCCAAAACATAATTTTAAACAACATTTTCAAGAACAGGGGATACGTAACTTAAAACGTTTCTGTTCCATTATGAAAATAAAACATTTAGCTATTCATACATACTGAACCATAAAAGAATGGTCAGGGTACTTGCCTTGCAACGCTTTACAAAACCTTAAGTAGCTTTCACGCTGGCTTTAATCCTGGGAAAACTCGATCGGAATCTACAAATACAGAATACCCTAATCAGTTATACCGTCATGCTTGATATCCTCAATCCAATAATCCAATCCGATAACCCGACTCGTATAATTATTATACACATAATCACGTAATCACGTAGTCAGAACACTATTAGGGGTAACACGTATAATATAAATACGTACGTTTACAAACATATTTTTAGGAAATTTTGGCAGCAACTTCTTTATATATAAGACTACCCGTCGATTACAATCGACGTCAACAATCACAACTCACATTTTTATTCCCGTGCCAATTCCATATTCACGTATCTATATACGCATAATTTATTTTCGAAAACATTTTATACAAATCATTTTATTTATTTATAAAATTTAGGACTCAGAGTATCGTCATCACCGTCGACCGTCTGCTCGTAACGAGTCATCGCGGTACGGCGGAAAAATTTATTGGTGCCCAAAATATTCGGGTATCTGAATAAATTCCACCGATTAACTAAAAAATATTTCCCACACGAATTAATAATATCATGAAAATTACTCAATAATTCCTGCATAAAAAGGAAATAAAATTTTAGGATTATAACAATAAATCCACTGCACAACTCGGCCCAACAAGGCCCAACAGAAAATTAACACAAGCCCAACAGCAAAATCAACAGAAAAGAACAGGAACCCAAGCAATCAACACTCGCAAACGCGCCACAGAACCACGAACAGGGCGGCAACACAAGCGGCGGTGCCGCCTTCTACCACTGATAAGTGGCATTTTATACCACTTAGAACGTCTTAAAATGGCTTAAATTGGTGTCTTGAAATCAAGTATTTTGTGTATTTGATGCGTTTTTCTAGTGTTTATGCATTTCAGGGTATTAGTTGCATTTCAGAGGAGGAATCATCAAGAATAAGCCTTGGCATGTGTTCACCATTGCGGGAGGAAAAGAATGGGCAGATTACGGCGAAGAAACGGAGCAAACCTGGAATTTTTCCAGTAGGGTCCTGCGCGCCCGCGCAGCAATGCTGAGCGGCCGCGCAGCAGCCTTGCGCGCCCGCGCAGAAATGCTGAGCGGCCGCGCAGGGTCGGGGAAAAAGATGAATTATTTTAGACTTCTACTTCTGTTTGGCTTCCAACTTCTATGTAATCTGAGTTTTATGGGACTATTATATAAGTAGATTTGAGACGTTTTCATAGAGAAGAAGAAAGAGATTATGTTTTAGATTGTGTTTTGCGCAAGAAGCGAAGGATATAAGGAAGAAGACCGATTTAGCACACCGCAACGAAGAGGAAGCATATTTTCTTGTGATTCTTGTTTCGTTGTAACGTTGGATGCTAGTTTTCTTGCTTTGACTTATTTACTCTTGTCACGTACTCTGTTTTAATATAATTAGTTTAGTTATTATTTTCTTGTGTTGTTTATCATGATTTCATATGAACCCATGATGGCAATAAGTTCTGTTATGGGCTAATCGTGATCATGGGGTTGCAACGGATTTATTATGGAATTCTTTAGTTAATTGTTTAATACTTTAGTGTGTGATGATTGCATGATATCTAGTATTGGTTGTGCGTATTCATCTTATGTGCGTCGCGAACATATAAGATAGGGTGTTAATCTCTTGTGAAGCGACGGTGGATCTTGAGATTTAGAACTTGCCATGCTAGCATAGGTTCATGTACGTTGTGCATGATTAGTGGGTAACTCTAACACTTTTATTTGCCCTATGTAATCAAAAGGGATAACTTGTGCTTAAATTGTTGTGTTGTCAATTTCTGTAGACATATAGGAACTCAACATAATTGATGACTATTCAACTTCTATCTTAATTGTGGATGTTTGGTAAAATGGTATTAGTACAATGAAAGTTGGCTTTTATCAGTTTCGTGTTATTCGATTAATGTCATCACTGTCACATGCTAAAGGTAATAACAATGGCTATAGAAGGAAGTAATAATGAAGTTGTGATCTCATGAGTGTTTTATTATTGATAAATTGAAGTGTTAGTTAAGTGGTTAATTAAGTAGTTAATTATAGTTAATATTCAATCAACAATTTTAAGTGTTATCTTAACATTGAGAAGTAATCATACATTGGTGAGTGAGTTTAATTAGACAATAACTTAGTCTGAGTCTCTGAAGGAACGAACTAGAAAGTATTCTATATTACTTGCGAACGCGTATACTTGCGTGAATATTAGTGCATGTTTTTGCCCTAACAAGTTTTTGGCGCCGCTGCCGGGGACTCGGCGTATTTGTTTAGTTTATGTACTTACCATCATTGGTCATTAGGACTCAGTGATTAGGACGTAGTAGTTAATTACTCTTTTCGGTTGTGTTTCAGGTACTTTAGCAAGCGTTTATGCAAACTCGTTCTCGTGCTCGCAAGAGGACCTTAGATACTGCTGAGGAGAAAGACGAAGTTCTTGATACTCCGGAGAAGTTAGATTTTGAGGATTCGGATTCAGGAACTGAGCAGAAAGAACCAGTAAACATGGGAGATCGTATTGTTCAAGCTGATCCAGCTCTTATGGATTTTTCTCGGCCTAAAATTGATGACATTCAGTCAAGCATCCTTCATCCGGCTATTCAAGCTAACACCTTTGAAATCAAGCCGGGCACTATTCAGATGGTGCAGAATTCTGTTTCTTTTGGAGGAGCGGCAACTGAAGACCCCAACATGCACATAAGGAATTTTGTCGAGATCTGCAGCACTTTTAAGTATAATGGCGTGACTGATGAAGCTATCAAGTTGAGGCTTTTTCCATTCTCACTGAGGGATAAAGCTAAAGACTGGTTACATTCTGAACCAGCTGGGTCCATCACTACGTGGCAAGATCTTGCGCAAAAGTTTCTGGTGAAGTTTTATCCAATGGCAAAGACTGCTGCTATGAGGAGTGCTCTTACTCAGTTTGCGCAGCAACCTACAGAATCTATGTGCGAGGCTTGGGAACGCTACAAGGAAATGTTGAGAAAATGTCCACATCATGGAATGCCGGATTGGATGGTAATCACTGGTTTTTATAATGGTTTGGGGGCCCAATCTCGGCCCATGCTCGATGCAGGAGCTGGAGGAGCCTTATGGGCTAAAAGCTATACTGAGGCGTATAATCTTATCGAGACGATGGCTGCAAACGAGCATCAAAACCCAACTCAGAGGATGACGTCAGGCAAGGTCGCAGGTATTCTGGAAGTTGATGCAGCCACCGCTATTGCAGCCCAGCTCCAAGCGCTATCAATGAAGGTTGATTCTTTGGCTACGTATGGAGTTAATCAAATAGCTATGGTTTGTGAGCTTTGTGCAGGTTCTCATGCTACGGATCAGTGTTCTCTTATCAACGGATCTGTTCAGTATGTGAATAATTATCAGCGACAACAGCAGCCTGTGCCAGCGACCTATCATCCTAACAACAGAAATCATCCAAATTTCAGCTGGGGGAATAATCAGAATGCTATTCAGCCAACATATCAGCAAGGAGTGAGTAAACAGTTTAACCCACCTGGATTCCAGCAACCACAACAGTATGCTACAAGGCAATCATATCCTCAACAGGGAAGTGCAGCTGCACCTACTAGTGCTGATTTTGAGGAACTTAAGCTGTTGTGCAAGAGTCAGGCGGTTTCTATCAAGACCTTGGAAAATCAAATCGGTCAATTAGCCAATGCAGTGCTCAATCGTCAACCTGGCACTCTTCCCAGTGACACGGAAGTACCAGGCAGGAAGGAAGCTAAAGAGCAAGTCAAGGCTATTACCTTAAGGTCTGGAAAAGTAGCTGATGCTGAAAAGGCAAAAGAAGTCGAAGCTGAAGTTAGAGATGAAGAATCTAAGCAAAAGGAGAAAGTGGCGGAACCAAAGAAGACTACTGTTGAACACACTCTGCCTGAGGATAATACAGGGGAGAAACAGCTCTATCCTCCACCACATTTTCCTAAGAGATTGCAGCAACAAAAGCTGGATAGACAGTTCGGGAAGTTTCTGGAGGTGTTCAAGAAACTTCACATCAATATACCTTTCGCTGAGGCGCTGGAACAAATGCCTAGTTATGCGAAGTTTATGAAGACTATTCTTTCAAGGAAGGTGAAACTGGATGACCTTGAAACCGTTGCTCTCACGGAAGAATGCAGCGCTGTTCTGCAGCAAAAGTTACCACCAAAACTGAAAGATCCAGGAAGCTTCACCATTCCTTGCACCATTGGCAATCTAACTTTTGACAAGTGCCTTTGTGATTTGGGAGCAAGCATTAATCTGATGCCCTTGTCGATCTTTAAAAAGCTGGATCTGCCTGATCCAAAACCCACATACATGTCGCTACAATTGGTGGACCATTCCATTACTTACCCAAGGGGCTAGTTGAGGATGTGCTCGTCAAGGTGGATAAGCTCTTCTTTCCTGCTGATTTTGTTATTCTGAATTTTGAGGAAGATAAGAAGATTCCCATAATCTTGGGGAGGCCTTTCTTGGCTACTGGCCGTACCTTGATAGATGTGCAAAAAGGGGAACTTACTATGCGGGGTCCAAGATCAGGATGTGACCTTCAACGTATTCAAGGCAATGAAATTCCCTACAGAAGATGAGGAGTGCTTAAAAGTGGATGTGATTGATTCTGCGGTTACTTCGGAACTCGATCACATGCTAATGTCTGATGCATTGGAAAAGGCCTTAGTGGGGGATTTTGACAGCGATGATGAAGATAACAACGAGCAATTACAATATCTGAACGCTTCTCCATGGAAGCGAAAGCTCGACATACCATTTAAATCTCTTGGTACTTCTGACCTTAAGAATGCTGAAGGGAAGCTCAAACCATCAATAGAGGAAGCACCTACCTTGGAGCTCAAACCATTACCTGAACACTTGAGGTATGCTTTTTTAGGTGATTCATCTACGTTACCTGTTATTATTTCAGCTGACCTTTCAGGTAGTGAGGAAGACAAGCTCTTAAGGATTTTGAGAGAATTCAAATCGGCTATAGGATGGACCATAGCAGACATCAAGGGGATAAGTCCTTCATATTGTATGCATAAAATTCTGTTAGAGGAAGGTAGTAAGCCAACTGTGGAACAACAGCGAAGACTGAACCCGATCATGAAGGAGGTGGTGAAGAAAGAAATTCTGAAATGGCTAGATGCAGGCATCATTTATCCTATTTCTGACAGCTCGTGGGTGAGCCCCGTGCAATGTGTACCTAAGAAAGGAGGTATCACTGTGGTCGCAAATGAAAAGAATGAGCTCATCCCTACTCGAACAGTTACAGGATGGAGAGTATGCATGGATTATAGAAAATTGAACAAAGCCACAAGGAAGGATCACTTCCCTCTCCCATTCATTGATCAAATGCTTGACAGATTGGCGGGACATGAGTATTTTTGTCTTCTGGATGGTTATTCCGGGTATAATCAGATTTGTATCGCACCAGAGGATCAGGAAAAGACTACCTTCACTTGTCCATTTGGCACATTTGCTTTTCGTAGAGTTCGTTTGGGTTATGTGGCGCCCCGGCCACCTTTCAGAGATGTATGATGGCTATATTCTCTGACATGATTGGAAATAACGTCGAAGTGTTCATGGATGACTTCTCCGTCTTTGGACACTCATATGATGAATGTTTGAATAATCTGCGCGCCGTACTCAAAAGATGCGTGGAAACTAATTTGGTGCTTAATTGGGAGAAATGTCATTTTATGGTGCATGAAGGCATTATCCTTGGGCATAAGGTCTCTAGCAAAGGTCTGGAGGTGGATAAGGCCAAGGTGGGAGTCATTGAAAATCTTCCCCCACCTAATTCGGTGAAAGGAATCCGTAGTTTTCTCGGTCATGCGGGTTTTTATCGGCGATTCATCAAGGACTTTTCAAAGATATCTAAGCCGTTGTGCAATTTACTTGAGAAAGATGTGCTTTTCAAATTTGATGATGAATGTTTGGCAGCATTCGAGACTCTCAAGGAGAGTTTGATCACAGCACCAGTTATTACAGCACCAGATTGGACAGAACTGTTTGAGATGATGTGTGATGCGAGTGACTATGCGGTAGGTGCAGTTCTGGGACAGCGCAAGAAAAATCTCTTCCATGTGGTCTACTATGCGAGTAAGACTTTAAATGGGGCCCAATTGAACTACACCACTACTGAGAAGGAGCTTTTGGCTATAGTCTTTGGCTTTGAGAAATTTCAATCTTATCTGCTTGGTACGAAAGTGACAGTATTCACTGATCATGCAGCTATTCGCTATCTGGTTTCTAAGAAGGATTCGAAGCCGAGACTCATTCGTTGGGTGCTTTTACTTCAGGAATTTGAGTTAGAGATCAAAGATAGAAAAGGTACCGAGAATCAAGTAGCTGACCATCTCTCTAGGTTGGAGAATCCCGAGTCTACTTCACAAGATAGGACGTTAATCAATGAATCTTTTCTGGATGAACAGTTGTTTGCAATTCAGGAGGAAGAACCATGGGTTTGCAGATATTATAACTATCTTGTCAGCAATATAATGCCGCTTAATTTGACATCCACTCAAAAGAAGAAGTTTCTGCATGAGGTGAGTGGTATATGTAGGATGAACCATATTTGTTTAGACAGGGAGCTGATCAGATCATCAGGAGATGTATCCCGTTCTGTGAGACGGAGGGGATATTACGAGACTGCCATTCCACGGTTTATGGTGGACACTATGGAGGTGAGAAGACGGCAGCTCGTATTCTGCAAGCAGGTTTTTTCTGGCCTACTTTGTTCAAGGATGCTCATCAGTTTGTTTTAAGGTGTGATCGTTGCCAAAGAGTGGGAAATTTGTCAAGGAATGATGAGATGCCATTAAATTTGATGCTTGAAGTCGAGGTCTTTGATGTATGGGGAATCGATTTCATGGGGCCTTTTATCTCGTCTTGCAATAATCAGTACATCTTGCTGGCAGTCGATTATGTCTCAAAATGGGTCGAAGTTAAAGCTTTACCGACAAATGATGCAAAGGTAGTACTAAATTTTCTTCATAAGCAAGTTTTCACAAGGTTTGGAACGCCTCGGGTAATCATAAGTGATGAAGGATCGCATTTTTACAACCGTAAGTTCACTTCTATGATGCAGCGTTATAATGTGAATCATCGAGTAACTACTGCCTATCATCCGCAAATAAATGGTCAAGCGGATGTGTCTAACAGAGAGAATAAAGCGCATTTTAGAGAAGGTTGTTTGTCCGTCAAGGAAGGATTGGTCTTTAAAGCTCGATGAAGCTGTTTGGGCTTACAGAAATAGCATACAAAACTCCACTTGGGATGTCACCGTTTCAGTTGGTGTACGGTAAGGGATGTCATCTACCGGCGGAGCTTGAGCATAAGGCCTACTGGGCATTGAAGAAATTGAACCTGGATTTAGATGCAGCTGGTAAGAAAAGAATGCTTCAGCTTAATGAACTTGATGAATTTCGACTTCAAGCGTACGAGAATAACAAAATGTATAAGGAAAAGGTGAAGAGGTGGCACGATAGGAAGCTACATCCTAAGTTATTTGTGCCAGGGCAACAAGTTCTGTTATTCAACTCTCGGCTCCGACTTTTTCCTGGGAAGTTGAAATCAAGGTGGTCTGGACCTTTTATTGTCAAAACTGTGTTTCCACATGGAGCGGTGGAAATTTTTGAGAATGATTCGGACCAAGCATTCAAGGTTAACGGTCAGCGGTTGAAGCACTACTATGGGGACATGGCAAACCGAGAGGTGGTTAGTGCCATTTTGTTGACTACTTGAGAAAGGTACGGAACGTCAAGCTAATGACGAAAAAGAAGCGCTGCGTGGGAGGCAACCCATGAATTGTTGTTACAGGAACCCTTAGAAGTTAATAACCTATCCAAAAACACAAAAAAATCAGAAAACAGGGGCTGAAATTTTTTTTCCAGAGACCCTCTGCGCCCCGCGCAGTCCGCGCAGGGTCGAGTTCCAGAAAATTTTTTACAGTTCAGAAAAAAAAAAAAAAAACAAAAACACAAAACCCATCACAGCCCATAAACCCACGAATTCTTTTCCCTACCCCATGATTTTATCCCTCAACCCCACTCCTAATCTAATTTAACCTACTCCACACCCTATATATACATACACCTATCCTACATATCTCCCACAAAACTTCCTACACTTAAACCCTCTCATAAACATCAAAAATCAGTTCTTACACAATTTTTATCAAATCAATGGCACCCAAAGAGGCACGACAAAGGACAGCAGCCACGGGTTTATGCTGCAAGGCCTCGGTTAACTGACAGAGCTGCGGGAGGGAGGGGAGTACACTAGGCTGTTGGGGAAGCCGATTCTGAAGGA